>NW_007729294.1:162641-188433 GCF_000696425.1 Galeopterus variegatus | reverse complement strand
AAAAAGACAAAAACAAAAAAAAAAAAAAAAAAATAAGAAATGTTAAGTTGGTTTAACATTTGAAAATCAGTCAATGTAATTCACTATATTAACAGAAATAAAAAGGAAAATATATGAACATCTCAATGGATGTAAATTAAAACCACCCTGAAATAACAGTATATACCCATTAGAATTGCTACAATTGAAAAGACAGTATGTGGGGTTGGACAGTTAGCTCAGTTGATTAGAGTGCAGTGTTGTAAAAAGACAATATCAGATGTTGACAAGATTGTGGAGCAACTGGAATTCTTACGCTGTTGGAGGAAATGTTTGTTACAAGCACACAGAAAACTAGTCATTTCTTATAAAATTAAAAATATCTTAGACAACTGAACAAGTGGTCTCTTTTACTATTTATGCAAAAGAAATGAAAATATGCCCACAAAAAATTTTTATTCAAATTCATATACAGATGTTATTCATAGTAGTCCCCAAATGGAAACAACTCAAAAATTCATCACTTGTGAATTCATAACAGAAACTGTTGGGTATTCACACAATGGAATATTATGCAGCAAAAAAATGAAATGAACTATCAATATCGATATTTACAAGAGTGTAGACAAATTTCAAAAAATTAGTTGAGCAAAAAAAGTTGGACTTAAAACATACATAGTGTGCAATTCCATTTACAAACTATTTTAGAACAGGCAAAATTAATCTACAAATACTGAAAGCTCATCAGGGGATGCTTGAAAGCTGTGGTAGGGAATTGCAAAGGGGCATGGGAGAATTTTGGGAGTGATGTGTCCTAAATCTTGATTCTGGCTATAGTTACACGGATGTATATTATATAATTGTTAAAATAATTGCACTGTACATTTAAAATGGGTGCAATAAGCCAATAAAGTTGATTTTAAAAATTAATACAAAGCTGAGAGAAGATAGTAGTTGACAAATTTAAATAAGAGAATCTTGTCTAGGGTATTTCTGAGGAAATAATAGCTCAATACACAATTTTTTTTTTGTTCACCTGTGCCAACACAAATATAAAGCAGAAACTTTCAGCTTAATTTGAGAGCTTAATAGATACAAAAATAACAAGATCTTCAGCAGATTTGTTATGTATTGTTCTTCTATTTCGTTTTTACTCTCTTCCCCATCTGAGATATTGGAAGTTGAATCTCACTTTAGTGATGCATGTTGTTCTAAGTAATAGGAGAAAAGGGAACCATGTGAAATAAATGGCCCACGTGTATTGTAAAATATAGCGTATATATTTATAAAAGAAAAACATACTCACTGTGAAAAATTTTAAAAGCACAAATAATAAGTAAGAAGAAAATAATCTTATTTATATCATTAGTAATAATAAATCTCAATAATCTCAATAACAGAGTAAGTAATATATAACATGTTTAAACAAATATTTACTGAATGACTACTATGTGCCAGGCATTGTGCTAGATGTAGAGAGCAAAACAAAGTTCTTTCTCAAGTGGAAGAGACAGCCATTAATCCAATAATACACAAATGCACATAGTGTTTTATAAAGTGTTTTGCAACAAGCCTGTGTACTTAACAATATATTGCAAATATATTTCCATGTCATTTATACTTTTGTTCAATAATTTTTAATGTCTGCATAATATTCCACTGTATGGTTCTAGCAACTTTATTTTTTAGCCAAATTTTTTTCATTAGCTTTTTAGATAATTCTTGCTGCTCTTACTTCCTGCCCCCCAACCAATTTTTGCTGTTATTAATAACAATATTAATATAGTAAAATCTTTCTTTTTTCCTGAGTATGATAAATTCTTAAAAATGAAATTGTTTAAAAAATATAGACTCTATGTAATTTGACATGTATTGATATATCTAGAATTTTATGCTAGACATTTTATTCACTCAGGTTTCTGTGTGGTTGGGTTGCCAGTGGTCTTGTAGATGCAGAAGGGAAACACTTAATTGTGTTTATTGAGATTTTGCCTCCCCTGTAAAATTTTTATTCTTATAAAATGTTGCTGTCTCAGGGAATGAAGTACAGAATTACAGGTTGTCCTAGTTTTGAATTTTCACATTTTCTAACCTTTAACACTTTTACATGCTTACAAATTAGCCCAAGTAAACAAATGTATATGCCAGTGAGTGTTATGAAAAAATAATTTTTTTTTTTTTTTTTTGTCTTTTGTCTTTTTCCGTGTCCGGCAACGGATTGCAACCCTCAGTGTTGCCCCCGTACCGGACCGAGGACCGGCAACGGGATCGCAACCCTCGGTGTTGCCCCCGCGCCTCGCTCAGCCAGTGAGCGGGAACCGGTCTGTATGTGGGATCCGAACCCTCGGCGGGAGCGCCTCTGCGCTTCCCAAGCGGCGCACTAGCGCAGTGCGCCACCGGGCCGGCCCATGAAAAAATAATTTTGACATGATTTCCTCAGTTGTTTTAACTAATCACATTCCCCATAATTCAATCCGGGGGATTACAAATGTAAAAAAATAAGAGGCTGGATTAGCTATGACTTTTAATTCTAATACTGATTGCCCAGAGTTTCTTGTTGATTGTTTTTGGCAGGTATTTCTATGCTAAATCTTTTTCTTAGAAAACTCATGGAGGTGGTCCCTTCTCATCCTGTCTCTGTAATTCTTTTTGGCATTAATAGGACACTATGCAAAGAGCAAGTGCACAAAATTTCAGCTAAAAAGCTGCTAGCAATAGAAATAGCAGTTTACACAAATAGAATTTACATGGGTTCTTTCTGCCACGTTTCCAACAAATAGAGCCATAAAGCACCATAAAGGGGACTATATTCTTCTCTATCACTCTAGGTAATTTCTTTTTAGATTAGTAGGGACTGTATAACGTTTTAAAAACAAGAAGTGCTTTCCTTAAAAGGGTGTTTATCTTTAAATGTAGTGAATAAGGCATTTTTTCAGATTGCAAAAGGCATTCTGAAGATCATGTTCAGAATTATAATGCTCTACCCATCACCAGACACTCCGTGAAGCTTGGTGGTGGTGGTCCAGTATGCTAGGAAACTATCCCAGTTCAGCTTTTCTTTGTGATAAGTTTCTTTATCCCTACCCCCACGATCTCCACCAGTTTTGAATCTAAAATGAAAGGCCTACAGGTATACAGAAATATTGACCACCTGTAAAATCCACAAAGATTCTCCTATTTTAATAATGGCAATCTGCTCACAGAAGAGAAACAGGCAAGGATTATGGAAAAATACAATTTTTCTCTGATGGCAGCTCAACATCATAGGCTGTCTTCCTCCAACTTTAGATATTCTTCAGCTGTGATTTCTGGCAATAATAATTTCAATAATCATAGTATTTTCTTCATTAAAACTGTGATAATTAAAAGTATTTTGGGCATTATCTCTCTATTCAAATCATTCATTTCAACTATAGATTGTATGTACTTATAAAGTGAGTGAATTTATGCTATGTTAATATTAGATCTTGTATGGTATACTATGAATCCTAACAATTCAATATGCTAAATTAGACTTTGTAGTCATATAATGTAGAAGAAGTCAAAGTATTTAAACCATATGATTTGCTCTGTCTCGCCATTAAAAAAAAAATGCATGTAGTTGTGAATATCACTGGTTGTGGCCTCATTTCCTCATTTTAGCTACCCAAGGCCAAATTTTGTATGAGTTGAAATGCTTTTGCTTTGGTTTCAAAGAATACTGAATTAAAAGGCTATCATAATAGGGGTTTGTGAATAAAACGAGCCACAAGACTCCAGCCTGGGCTTTTGGCAGGTTGGTCACGCATGGCCCTGGTGGGCCTGAGCCCGCGCTCTCCATGTAGGCTCAGCGGTGGCAGACGTGGCACAGGCCACATGTCCTTCTCAGAGTCCATGGCCACCAGGCAGGAGCAGGCGCTTCTCTGTAAGCGTCTCCCTCTCCAAGGAAGAAAATATTTCTAAGAACAATCCCAATCCCCCCAAATGGATTTCTCCTCAGGTCTCCTTGGTCGAAATGGGTGAAAAGCAAAGGCTTAGCTGAGAGAAAGAGCAGGGAAGCTAGTTTGTGACATGTCAGCCTGGGGAGGGGAGGCAAGCTCAGGGCTGAAAAGGAAGAAGGGCCGGGCAGGAGGAAGGCTGCAGCCCGGTGGCCACAGCACTCACTCACTGGTTAAAGAGAAAAACGGTCTGATTATCTTGGGGTTTTGATAGAGGCTGCCGTGATAGAAGACAAAGCATTTCCTGTGCCAATTTAATTTCCCACTTTTTGAGAGAACTATTTCACAACTTCCTCTTTTCCTCTCACTTCTAAAGGCATATTTTTTCTTCATCACTCTCAGTTTATGGCCTTGCTCCTTATTTCAATTAAAAACTGGACGCATTCCCAAGAGGACTTCAGGTCCCCTGCCATCAAGCCCACTCCCCTCCTGGGATGCGAACCTGTGGACTGCTGCGCCCCTCGTGCAGCCCAGGGACTGCCAATCCTGGAACGCGTGAGCAAGAGCCTCGCCCGCGGGAGGCCTCGACTCCACAACTGTCTGGTGTCTCTCCTGAGTCGCCAGTCAGTCTCCTCTCCGTTGCAGTAATCCCGTCAACAGCCAATATGCTGCAGTCTCTCCCTACTGTCAAAGATAAACAAAGCCAGACACTACTTAAAAACAGTGAGAACAGATTTTATTCAGTAACTTCTGACAGTAGGGGAAAGACATGAGTTCTACTCCAACTCTTGCAGAGGTGACTGGGGGTTTTGAAGAGAGGTGAGAGGGAGCTCATTAGAGTCAGAGAAGGGAAAACTTACAAAGGGTCAGTCAGTGTAAATGCCATCAGGCCACCTGGGTCTGCTGGCTGGCAGTGATCTCAGTTAGGGCTCTGTCCTCCCACAGAGACTGGGCAAAAGATGCCCCATCCTTGCTGATAATTACATTTCAAAGTGATGGCTTTCAGGTCCTTGAGAAAAACACTCCTGACTTTAGGAGACACATGGATCTTAAAGGGACAGAGGAAGGATTTGCAATTATAAGCCATTTTAAGTAAATGCTCTGAAAAGGGAGGGCAGGGGCCTGCCAACAGGTATTGGCTAGAACAGAAAACAAGTTTTCTTGGCAGCTTTGAGCTTTCTCAAGCAGGCATTTTAATGGGTGGAGGGAAGAGTGGGGTCATCCTAGGGGCAAGGCCTCTGCTGCTAGAAGCCATGCTAGGTTGGGTGGTCTCAGTGCAGGGGTTTGGATGGAGTGGTTATGAGCTGAGAGTTCTGCAGACCTCACTTTTTAAAAAAAATTTTTTTTAAGACAAATGGAAATTTGAATACTGTCTAACGATATTAGGAATCACTGTTAATACTTTATTTTACTTGTTTGATTTTTTAATCTTATGTTTTTGGTGGCTGGCCAGTATGGGGATCCTAACCCGTGACCTTGGTGTTGTAAGGCTGTGCTCTAACCAAGTGAGCTAAACGGCCAGCCACTCTCACTTCTTAATAAAACGAGGAACAACAACAAAAAGCCATGCTTGACTTTTGATACTCCTCCAGGAAACACTCTTTTTTCAGTCCATTTTTATAGCAAACGTCTGGAAGAGGTGGCTCTGCTGCTGCTTCCCCTCTCGTTTTCTCAGCTCACTCCTGCCAGGCGTTTGAATCTACAGGTTCACTAAAACTATTCTTATTATCACTATTTATCACTATTATCACTATTTATTCTTATTATCACTCTTTACTTTTTTTTTAATAACAAGGTCAATTTGTCTCATTTACCCAAAATGCAGTTTTTAATACAACGGAACCATCTCTTCATCCTAAAACAATTCCTTCTCTTGGCTTCCAGGGAAAGCCCAGTTTTGCTCCTGCTGGCTGGTGGCTCCTTCTGATCCTGTCAGTGTGGAAGCATCCTAAGAGGTGTCTGGTGTGTTCTCTCTTTTATTTCCGTACCTGAACCCTGAGTTTGAATACCCTGACCTCGCCGTCAGCTTTTAGACTTGCATGTCTGTCTGCCTGCTCGACATATCTTCTGATGCACGACTCTCAACTCGTACTCTAAGGGAGAACTCTTCACTGTCCCCATAACCCTCCCCTGCCCAGCCTTTCCCATGTCAGTAGAGCTCATCTCCATTCATCCAGCTGTACAGGCCAGAAAGGTAGTGCTCAGCCTTGATTCTTCCCTTTCCTCACTCTCCACAGCTACCGTATTAGCTAGCTGTTCGCCTGCTGTTTTCAATGTATCTTCCAGCCCGTCTCCTTTTCCCACTTCTTTTGCCACCTCCCACCACCGTCTTCAGCTTCCACTATGTGTTGGCCTCCCAGCTGGTCTGGCTTCCCTTCTTGCTTTCCTATGGTATATTGTCTATACAACTTCCTGTTTCACTCATAACAGAATCCAAAGTCGTGCCCTGACCTAGAAGATCTGCATGATCTGTCCCCTACCTGAGTCTTTGAACTTATCTCCCATATGCTTCCTTCTAAGCATCCATTCCAGACACTGTGTCTCCTGACTGGTTGTCGAGCTAGGGCTGGGTCTGGAGCTCACAGATTCCTCAAGCCTGCCATCCAGACTGGGTCACAAACCCTTCACATGCCAGGCTGGGTCACCAGACCCTTCACATGCAGGTCCATGAGATAGGTAACTGGCAAACAGGTCCTTGGAAGCCTTGGTTGGAGAGCAAGGCCATGCGGGCAGATGCCCAAGGCAGTCAATGCCAGCTAGGTTGTGGTGCTGCGCATGCACACTGACTCCACCCACACACAACTTATTTACGAAGAATGTGCTGCACCACCCCCAACTGGACCCAAGGCGAGGGGGCCTGATTAAATTATTCTATTTTCCCAACACTGGTCTTCAAACAAGACATGCTTGTTTTATTTTCGATGTTTTTCCAGTTGCAATTTACACTGCCAGGAATGTTCTTCCAGCAGACGCTCTCATGATTTGCTCCCCATTGAATTCACATCTCTATTCAGATGTTATGTCAAGAAGTCTTCAAGACCATCCTATGTAAAATAGACTTTTTACCACCACTTCTGCATCAATTTCTATTTCCTTACTCTGCTGTATTTTTTTCATGCCACTTATCTCTAACAGCTGTTACATGCACGTTTATTTGTTGTACATATATTATTTGTAATTATTTACTAGAATGCAAACTCTATAAGGACATTGTTTTTTGCTGTATCCCCATCACCTGAAACAGTGCTTATATGTAGTAACCAGTACTATGTCTTTGCTGAATGAGTGAATGAATGAACGAAAGGATGAAAATACTGAATACCCTTTTTAATGTTGTAGGGGAGAAAAGGATGGCTTCTAAGGGTATAAAAGGTCTGCATTATATGATTTAAAAATTTTATATAATAATTACATTTGGTGATATAATATGGCCAGAGCTGTGGTGATATCAGGAGGATTGTATTTGGCAAATCTAGATGATTGGCAACATGTAGATACAGATTCTGATTATGAACTTCAAGGGGAACAGGGACCATACCCTCTCGTGCTTTACTCAATCTGTTTAGCCTGTGAAGGTGTGTGTCATAGAGTCTCGTGATGGCTGTGAGGCATCATTGTTACACGGTTGATCAGCAAGCATTTCTTGACTATCTTATTGAATAGTTTCCCTGAAAAGGCATACCAAAAATACATCAGGAAAAATACAAATCCGGGTATAAAAAAGATTATATTACTTTATTTAAAAAATTCATAATAAATCTGACTCTTGAACCCCACCAATACTGAGAAGTTCGATCTAAGGAATGTTTTATGGGTTCCAAAAGTGTCCTGGAACTCTGCAGTGCCCAGTAAATAGAGGTGAAGCCTCTGGCCACCACTGAGATGCTTCTTGTCTAAGCCCTGTCATTCTTCAAGAAGTACATGTCTCTGCCCCGAGTGCTCAGCGTGGGAGCAGGGAGCCCTCTTGCAGGTCCTTCTCTCCTTACTGGCTGCCTGGATGTAGGATTCTGATTTTCACTTGAGGAAAGCTGTTCCTTTTGCTCCTTGCCCCCAGTCACTTCTTTCTTTCCTGCCTGCCAGGGAAACTACTTCTGGTCCAGGCCAATTTGATCTCCCCAATCCCAAAGCTTCTGAGATCCTTTTAAGACCTTGGGAAATTCTTTTCAAAAGCAAAAGTTCCTAACTATCCTGAGGACAAGGGCTCAAAGCCTAGACACTTTATTCTTTCTAGTGCTTTTAAAAAAATTTATTTATTTTTAATTGATACATAATTGATTAAACATATCTGTGGGGTACAGCGTTGAGTATTAGTTCCTGTGTATAATACATGATCCTCAAATAAGGATAATTACTATATTTATCATTACACAATGTAATCATTTTTTGTGGCCATTTACCAATTTCTTGCTAACACCCCCATGCTATTTATAGCAGGGAGAGTAATACACTAATCTACAAATTAATATCTCCAATTTTTTTGTTAATGGATTAAAAATTGCATACAGTAGTCTAGGACAAGTACATCTGTTGCCGTATTAATTACATGTAGTGCCAGGGGCACCAAGATTTTTTAATGACCAAGGCATTGGTGACAGCATGAAGAGATGACTCAGTGACAGGAAAAAACAGTGGTGTTGATTGTTACCATTGTTACCAAAAAATAAAGCTGAAGTTATTGTATACCACGACTTTGCAGATCTGTCTAATATGTATTGGAGTGTATCGGCAATTATTTAATTACGTGGTTTCATTTTAATCTTACCATGAATACAAGTCATAAGAAGAAAAAGTTATCTTTTAATAAAGTAAGTGGTTTTAATTAAACAATTTTGAACAATTATACACAGTAGGTCTGTTTCAGTGGCCAAGGATGTAAAAATGCACCAATCATGGTCACTTGTCAAAGAGATCCCAGCTTAGCACAATACCCCTTTGATAGGAAGTGTGACAATTCACTGATGATGTTTTGTTCTCAGTGAGATACTTGGTGCTACCACCATTAAAGACATATCAGTCATCTATCATCCTCAGCCTTCCAAGAATTAGTAAAGAAGTAATTTGTGGAAGTTGATTCTACTAATAAGGAGATGGTAGCAATAGAAGCAGCAACTGAATATCATATCGTTTTGGTTTCAGATCTTTAGAATGCAATTATATCATAATTTCCATATTGTTAGAATCTAAATTTCCATCTAAAGCAAAAATTAGTATAAAAGTTATAGATATTCTTAGTCCCAAAACTTATATTTATGTCTTCTCATGAAGACAAACTTATCTAACTATAAACATTAACAAATGATTTCCTATACAGGTTTCCCATGAAAGCTCTTGTATTGTGTATTTTGCTAGGTGAGAAATATTTAAATATTTAAGTTTTGTTTTGTTTTTTGTTTTTTGAGCCACAGCGGAATTGTTAATAAGAGTGCTGTCATACTAGCTGATGATACCCATAACTTTTAGAGGTGCAAAATATACAGGTTCTATCTAATTTTATAGAATCTGCCAGATATTTGTAATAGAAGTAGATGAGATATAACTGTAACAACTGGGTGAAGAAAACATCTTGATGTTCATCCAGTTGAAACAGAAGTTGTTATTGGAAAGCTATTTTAAATGTTTTACTTTTATATGGAACAAGAGAAGACAAATAATTTTAGATTTTGTATACTTATAAAGCTATGATTTTTGTTCTATATAAAACACAATATTTCTTTTCTTTTTTTTTTTGTGACCGTTAAGGGGATTGCAACCCTTGGCTTGGTGTCGCCTGCACCGCGCTCAGCCAGTGAGCGCACCGGCCATCCCCATATAGGATCCGAACCTGTGGCCGGAGCACCGCTGCGCTCCCAGTGCCGCACTCTCCCGAGTGAGCCACAGGGTCGGGCCTAAAACACAGTATTTCAGAGGTCAATGCCTGAATTGAAATAATTCTAATATTTTTTTAGTGGCTATGAGATTATTTTTTCAGCAAGAATGCTGCTAGTAAAATCACAAATATCTAAGCCAGAGGTTTGGTTTTGATTCTTCTGCAATGTTGCTACTAATTTCTAAAATGGAAGGATGTAATGTACTAGCACCAGCAGTACTATGGAAGTATTTATATTTGTGTCAGAATTTAGACAAAAGCATAATACCGTAACTTGCTATTCATTATAAATAATTTTGGAAAAATATTAAAGATACTGTTCAGTTGGATTTGATGCAGTAGGTACTATGAGTCACAGGAGCACAGGATGAGTTAACTGAGTCATAGACCACTGGACTTCCAATTCCCTTCTGTGGAACTACACACAGATGTCCCTGGAGTTGCTACACAGTGGAGCTCTACCCCTCACTCTGCTTCAGCCAGAGCAGCTCAGATTTCTTATATTTCAAACACTGTCAAGCCACATATGATTTGGTGCTAAATTCTTTAAAAAAGTTAAAAATCTCTGTTTTCATTGTTAAATACTATGACTTAGTTAAGTGAAAACTATAGATAGAGGGCCGGCCCGGTGGCGCACTGGAGAGTGTGCCGCTTGGGAGCATGGTGGCGCTCCCGCCGAGGGTTTGGATCCCATGTGGAGACTGGTTCCCGCTCACTGGCTGAGCGCGATGTGGGCGCAACACCGAGGGTTGCGATTCCGTTACCGGTCAGTAAAAAAGACAAAAAGGAAAACAACAACAACAACAACAAAAACTACAGATAGAATGGAGTGGAGGAGATAGAATGTTTTCTGAAGTGCTCTTTTCCTTATGGATTAAAGTACAAGGATGTTTTTTCCAGCATTCCTTCTGTTATTTGCAAATATTTGTTGAGCTGTACTATGAGCCTAGCACTTTTCTGGCATCCTTAGTAATAGAAAAAATAGAGAAAAAATCCTGAATGTTCATCAACATAGAGATGGTCGAATATTTGTTGTCCATCCAATCTCTGGAAAACTAGGTAGCTTTTAAAAAGTGTAAGTTGGATCTATTGCTATTAACCTAAAAGCAAGTTCAAAATATGTTCAATGAAACAAGTTATGGAAAATAAGTATGTATTCATATTATAACCATATGTATACACTATATGTGTATATTATAATATATATTATGTTATGGAGAATATGATTCCATTTTTGTAAACAAAAGGAAAAAACCTTTCTCGATATTGTGAAAGAAAATGAGGTAATTAAGGCTAAGGCTTCTAAGTGGAGTTGGGAGATTTCGAGAAGATTGCACTAACACCTGCTAAAGATCAAACCACAGGAAGTTTCAATAGGTTTAGACAACAACCAAGTCTGTATCTACTGGCCTTCAGCATCTTTCAGCTGGAAGTGCCTAAGTTGACTAACCAATCACAATGGGTTTGTAATTTAGGATTTCTGCCCAGCCAATGAACTGCTTCAAAGAACAGCCTTTTGTGGAAATTCCCTATTAAGACAAAACAAAACAAAAGATACAAAACAAACAAGACACTTTTTCTGTGCTTGCCTTAGGGAATACTATTCAGGGCTGTCCTGATTCACTGTACCTGAATTACTGCAATTCCTTATTTCCCAAATAAATGCTATTTTTTTGACCTCTGTGTTAATCTTTAGTTTTAGTTGACAATATAGATGTATATTTGTATGCTTTTACATGAACAGAAAGAGGGTATGGCAGAATACAGCAAATTGCTTACATTGTATTTCTCAAAGTTCAGTATTGGGGTAGGGGAGAGAGAGTTGGGCATGTGCACAGAATGGTTGGGACTATGCATTTTTGTCCACATTTCTGTATTGTTTGGGTGGTAATGATGAGCATACATTATTATATTAAATCCACAATGCATAAAACAAAACCATTTCAAAACAAGTTTCTCTTTCATTGTTGTCATGAAATTTCAAAAATTAACTGTGTGCCATTAAATAATAATAGATAACAATTGCTAAATATATGAGAGTACTTCAAAAAGTTCGTGGAAAAATAGATAATACAAATCTTCCCATGAACGTTTTGAAGAGCCCATGTACTTACAGGTTTTATTTAAGCTGAGAACATTAATGGTTTCAATATAAAGAAAAAGTGTGACTTTGTCCTGTAACTTACTGGGCTCTAATCAAAGTTTGTTTGTCTTGATTAAGAATTTTTAGATATGAAAAAACAGCATCTATTTATTTTTGCTTTAAATAAAATCTGAGATGTAATTTACATATAATAAAATGTGACTATTTTAAGTCTATAGTTCAATAAATTTTGATAAAATATATACACTCGTAGAACTTCAATCAAGAAATAGTACTTTTCCCATACCCCCAAATTTCCTTTTATGCCCCTTTGCAGACAATAATCCTCTGCCATCAGAGCCGGGCAACAACTCATCTGATTTCTATTGTCATAGATTACTATTGCCTGTTCTACAGTGTGATATAAATGGAATCGTACACTATATACTCTATTGTTTCTGGTTTTTTGTTTGTTTTTGCTTAGCATAATGTTTTTGAGATTCATCTGTGTTGTGATGTCATTCCTTTTTATTTCCGAGTAGTGTTCTATTGGACAAATATACCAAATTTTTTATCCATTCACCAGTCAGTGGATATTTGTATAATGTCTAATTATTAGTTATTATGAATAAAGCAGCTATGAACATTTGTGTCTATGTATTTTGTTGTGACATGTTTTTATTTCTTTGAAGAAAATACCTATGAGTAAAACTATTGGTAAGTATATATAAGTGTCTAAGAATCTGCCAAACACTTGTTCAAGGTGGTTGTAACATTTTATACTCTCACCAGCAGTGTGTGAGTTCCAGTTACTCCATATCCTTGTCAACAATTTATATTGTCACTTTTAAAATTTATTTCTAACATTAGCCAGTCTAGAGAGTGTGTAGCCAGTCTAGAGTGTCTTGTGGGGTTTTAATTTGCATTTCTCTATTGACTAATGATGCTGAACATCTTTTCCCGTGCTTATGGGCCATTCATATATCTTCTTTTTGTCAAATTGATACTCAAATATTTTGTGTGTGTGTGTGTGTGTGTGTGTGTGTGTGTGTGTTTAATTGGTTTGTTATCTGGTGATTGGATTATTGGAGTTCTTTATGTAGTCTGGATACAAGATTTTTGTCAGACATATGTATTTCAAGTAGTTCCTCTAAGCTGTGGCTTGCTTTTATAATTCTTTAATGGTGTTCCGAAGAGTATATATTTTAGTTTTGATGAAATTCAGTTTCTCAATTTATTTGTTTCATGGTTTGTGTTTTTTTGTGTCCCAAGAAATCACTGTGTACCAAGTTTTATAGTTTTAGTTTTTGTGTTTAGTCTATGATCCATATAAAATTTATTTCTTTGCATGATGTTCCATACACCTATTCAGTTGTTCCCATATCACTTGATGAAAAACTATCTTTCCCCTTTTGAATTATTTTGAGATCTTTGTAAAAACTTGATTGACTATATAGTGTGGGTCAATTTAAAAATTCCGTATTCTGTTTCATTGAGCTATACGTTTATCATTATATTCATATCACACTGTCTTGATTATTGTGGCTGTAGACAAGTTCTTGAAATCTTATAGTAAAAGTCTTGGAAACTTTGTTACATATTTTTTTGCTTTTTTCAAAATTGTGTTAGACTTTTTAGGGTACTTTGCTTTATCATGTTACTTTTTTTTTTTTTTTTTTTTTTGCTTTTTTCAAAATTCTATTAGACTTTTTAGGGCCCTTTGCTTTTTCATGTAAATTTTAAAAACCAGCTTGTCATTTTCTTCATAAATATCCTGTTGAGAATTTGATTAAACTTGCACTGGGGGGTGGCTGGTTGGTTCAGTTGGTTAGAGTGCAGTGTTATAAAACCAACGCCAAGTGTTTGGATCTCCATACAGGCCAGCTGACAAAAATAAAAATGATTAAAAATAAAAAATTGCATTGAGTTTATAGATCAATCAATTTTGGGAAAATTGACATCAGAAAAATGCTGAGACTTCCAATCAATGAACATATATCTCTCCATTTATTTAAATCATTTTTAATTTTTCTCAGAAATATTTTGTAGGTTTTAGCATAAAAATCTTGACTATGTTTTGTTAAGTTTATGTATATCTGTTATAACACATTTTAATGTAAATAATTAATTATAAATTTATGTAAGTTTATGTTTTAAAAAAATTTTTTGTTGTTGAAACATAATTGATTGTACTGTGGGGTAAAACATTGACTATCAATACCTGTGTGAAATATGTGATGCTCAAATCAGGATAATTATTTTTTTTAACATCACACAATGTAATCTTTTTTTTTGTGGCCTTTTACCCCTTTCTCACTAAACCCTCCTCCCACTCCCCCTTCCCCACCTCTGGTAACCTCAGTTCTTTTCTCTTCTTTTGAAAGTTCAAAGTATTATTGTAATTTTGTATCTTTCTTTCATTTTTATTTTATTCGTTTGTATTTTTTTTTTAGCTGCCACTTATGAATGAGAACATGTGGTATTTCACTTTCTATGCCTGGCTTATTTCACTTAACATAATTTTCTCTAAGTTCATCTATGTTGCTGTGAATGGCAGAATTTCATTCTTCTTTATAGTAGAGTAGTAGTCCATTGAGTATATATACCATATTTTCCTTATTCAGTCATCTGTCAATGGACGTTTAGGTTGGTTCCAAGTCGTGGATATTGTAAATAGAGCTGCAATAAACATGGGAGTGCAGGTATCCCTGTGATGATGATTTTCATTCCTTTGAGTATGTACACAGCAGTCAGATTGCTGGATCATATGGCAGTTCAATCTATAGTTGTTTGAGGAATTTCCATACTGTTTTCCATAATGGCTGCATTAATGTACAGCCCCACCAACAGTGCAGAAAAGTTCCTCTTTCTCCACATCCTTCCCAGCATTTGTTATTCTCAGTCTTTTATATAATAGCCAGCGTAACAGGGGTGAGGTGATATCACAATGTGGTTTTGATTTACATTTCCCTGATGCTGTTTGATGTTGAGTATTTTTTCATGTGTCTGTTGGCCATTTGTACGTCTTCCTTTGAGAAATGCTTATTCAGCTCCATCGCTCATTTTTTAATCAGGTTACTTGTTTTTTTTACTGTTAAGTTGTTTGAGTTTCTTGTCAAAGTATTATTGTAATTTTGTATCTTTCTTTCATTTTTATTTTATTCGTTTGTATTTTTTTTTTAGCTGCCACTTATGAATGAGAACATGTGGTATTTCACTTTCTATGCCTGGCTTATTTCACTTAACATAATTTTCTCTAAGTTCATCTATGTTGCTGTGAATGGCAGAATTTCATTCTTCTTTATAGTAGAGTAGTAGTCCATTGAGTATATATACCATATTTTCCTTATTCAGTCATCTGTCAATGGACGTTTAGGTTGGTTCCAAGTCGTGGATATTGTAAATAGAGCTGCAATAAACATGGGAGTGCAGGTATCCCTGTGATGATGATTTTCATTCCTTTGAGTATGTACACAGCAGTCAGATTGCTGGATCATATGGCAGTTCAATCTATAGTTGTTTGAGGAATTTCCATACTGTTTTCCATAATGGCTGCATTAATGTACAGCCCCACCAACAGTGCAGAAAAGTTCCTCTTTCTCCACATCCTTCCCAGCATTTGTTATTCTCAGTCTTTTATATAATAGCCAGCGTAACAGGGGTGAGGTGATATCACAATGTGGTTTTGATTTACATTTCCCTGATGCTGTTTGATGTTGAGTATTTTTTCATGTGTCTGTTGGCCATTTGTACGTCTTCCTTTGAGAAATGCTTATTCAGCTCCATCGCTCATTTTTTAATCAGGTTACTTGTTTTTTTTACTGTTAAGTTGTTTGAGTTTCTTGTATATTCTGTATATTAATCCCTTGTCAGATACATGGTTTGCAAATATCTTCTCCATTCTGTATCTTATCTTTTCATTCTGTTAACTGTTTCTTTTGCTGAACAGAAGCTTTTTACTTTGATATAGTCCCATTTGTTTATTTTTTTCTTTGGTTGCCTGTGCTTCTGTGTTCATGTTCATAAAGTCTTTGCCCAGTCCTACTTCCTGAAGTGTTTCCTCTATGTTTTCTTTTAGAAATTTTATAATTTCAGGTCTTATATTTAAGTCTTTAGTGCATTTTGAGTTAATTTTGGTATATGCTAGAGGTGCAGGTGTAGTTTTATTCTTCTACTTATGGATGTTGACTTTTCCCTGAACCATTTATTGAAGAGAAGTCTTTCCCCCATTGTATGTTCTTGGTAACTTTGTTGAAGATCAGTTGATTGTAAGTATGTGGGGTGATTTCTAGGTTCTCTATCCTGTTCCTTTGGTCTGAGTGTCTGTTTTTATGCCAGTACCATGCTGTTTTGGTTACTGTAGCTTTTTAGTATAATTTGAAGTCAGGTAGTGTTATGCCTCCAGCTTTATTTCTTTTGCTTAGGATTACTTTAGCTATTCAGGGCCTTTGGTGTTCCATATGAATGTTAGGATTGTTTTTCTATTTCCATGAAGAATGTCATTGGTATTTTGATGGGGATTGCACTGAATTTGTAGATCACTTTGGGTAGTATGGACATTGTCACAATGTTAATTCTTCCAATCCAAGAGCATGGAATGTCTTTCCATTTTTTCATGTCCTCTTTAATTTCTTTCAGAGTGGTTTCTAGTTCTCAGTGTAGAGATCTTTTACCTCCTTGGTTAAATTGATTCCTAGGTACTTTATTTTTTTGGTGGCTATTGTAAATGGGCTTGCTTTCTTGATTTCTTTTTCTGCAAGATTGTTGTTGCAGTATAAAAATGCTACTGATTTTTGCATGTTGATTTTGTGTCCTGCAACTTTACTGAAATAATTTATCAGCTCTAACAGTATTTTGGGAGAGTCTTTAGATATTTCTATATATAGGATCACTTCATCTGCAAACAGATGAAGATAATTTGACTTCATCTTTTCCAATCTGGATGCCCTTTATTTCTTTCTCTTGCATGATTGATCTGGCTAGTACTTCCAGTACTATGCTAAATAGGAGTGGTGAGAGTGCACATCCTTGTCTTCTTCCTGTTCTTAAGGGAAACTCTTTCAACTTTTCCCCATTCAGGATGATATTGGCAGTGGGTTTGTCATATATGGTTTTATTGTGTTGAGATATTTTCCTTCTATACCTAATTTGCTGAGAGTTTTTATCATGAAGGGATATTGAATTTTAACAAATGCTTTCTATGTATATATTGAGATAATCATATGGTTTTTGTCCTTGATTTTGCTGATGTGGTATATCATATTTATTGACTTACATATATTGAACCATCCTTGTCTCCCTGATGATCCCACTTGATCATGTTGAATAATCTTTTTGATGTGTTGCTGTATACTGTTTGCTAATATTTTGTTGAGGATTTTTGTGTCTATGTTCATCAGAGATATTGATCTGAAGTTTTATTTTTTTGTTGTATCTTTGGTTTTGGTATGAAGGTGATACTCGCGTCACAGAATGAGTTTGGAGAATGGCCACTGTTTCAATATTTTGAAATAGTTTGAAGAGAATTGGTATTAATTCCTTTTTAAAGGTTTTGTGGAATTCAGTAGTAAAGCCATCTGATCCTGGGCTTTTCTTTGTTGGAAGACTGCTGATTATTGTTTCAATCTCATTACTTGTTTTTGGTCTCTTCAGGTTTTCTATGTCTTCTTGGTTCAGTCTCAGTAGTTTTTAATGTGTCCAAAAATTTATTTATTCCTCCAGGTTTTCAAATTTGTTGGCATATAGTTATTTGTAATAGTCTCTAATGATTCTTTGTATTTCTGTGGTATTGGTTGTTATGACTCCTCTTTCATTTCTGATTTTTGTTATTTGGGTCTTCTCTCTTCTCTTTTTAGTTAGTCTAACTAATGGTTTGTCTATTTTGTTCACCTTCTCAAAAAACTGACTTTTTGTTGTATTGATCTTTTGTATCTTTTTGGGGGGTGGGGGGTCTGACTTTTTGTTGTATTGATCTTTTGTATCTTTTTGGGGGGTGGGGGGTCTCTATTTCACTTATTTCTGCTCTGATTTAATTATTTCTTTCCATCTACTAATTTTGGGATTAGTTCTTTGAGGTGTAGTGTTAGGTTGTTTATTTGAAATCTTTGTATTCTTTTCATATAAATGTTTATTGTGATAAACTTCCCTCTTAGTACTGCTTTTGCAGTCTTCCACAGGTTTTGCTATAATGTGTATTCTTTTCATTAGTTTCAAGAAATTTTTTGGTTTCCTGTTTAATTTCTTCTTGGACGCAGGGGTCATTCAGGACCATGTTGTTTAATTTCCATGTGTTTACATAGTTTCCAGAGTTCTGCTTGTTATTGATTCTAGTTTTAATTTATTGTGTTCTGAAAAGATACTTGAAATGATTTCAATTTTTAAAAATTTGTTGAGACTTGATTTGTGACATAACATGTGGTCTATCCTGGAGAATGTTCCATATGCTGATGGGAAGAATGTATATTTTGTAGTTGTTGGATGAAAAGTTCTGTAGATATCTTTTAAGTCCAATTGGTCTAAACTTTAGTTTAAAACCTGTGTTTCTCTGTTGATTGTTGCCTAGATTTACTGTCCAATGATGAGACAGATGTTTTCAGGTCCCTAGCTATTATTGTATTTGGGTCTACTTCTTACTTTAGGTCTAATAGTGTTTGCTTTATATATCTGGGTGCTCCAGTGTTGGGAGCATATATATTTATGATTTTTATGTCTTCCTGCTTGATAGATCCCTTTATCATTATATAATGGCCTTCTGTGTCTCTTATCATTTTTCATTTAAAGTCTATTTTTTCCAATATAAGAATAACTACTGCTTACTTTTGATTTCTACTTGGTGTATCTTTTTCCATCCCCTCACTTTTAGTCTGTGTATCTTTACAGGTGAGGTGAGTTTCTTGTAGAGAGTATATGGTTGGGTCTAGTTTTTTAATCCAATCAGTCAGTAAGAGTCTTTTGAGGGGGAATTTAACTCATTTATATTTAGGGTTATTATTGAAAGGTATTGTCTTACTCCTGATGTTTAATTACTTTCATATACTTGATTTAAATATCTTTTATTCCTTTCTTTCCCTATAGTTTTTGTCTTCAGTGTTTGTTGACTTTTTTGAGGTGGTATGGTATAGTTTCTTTCTCTTTCTCATTTTCACGTCTGCTGTACCAGTGGTGTTTGTTCATTCTTTCTTGTGAATTCATGGTAGTGATCATGATTTTTTGGATTGCATGTGCAGAACTCCCTTGAGGATTTCTTGTAGAGCTGGTTGTGTGGTAGTGAACTCCCACAGCTTTTGTTTGTCTGGGAAATACACTATTTCCTCTACATTTCTGAAGGATAGCCTTGCTGAGAAAAGTAATCTTGGCTGGCAGTTTTTTCTTTTAATACTCTGAATATATCATCCCATTCTCTTCTGGCTTGTAGGTTTCTGTTGAGAAGTCCGCTTTTAGTCTGATGGGGACTCTGTTATAGGTGACTTGATGCTTTCCACTTGCTGTTTTTAGTATTCTCTCTTTGACTTCAACATGTCTCAGAGAGGACCTTTTTGGATTGAATCTGTTTTGGGATCTTTGAGCTTCTTGGATCTGGAAGTCCATATTTCTACCAATACATGGGAAGTTCTCTAGTATTATTTCATTGAATATATTTTCAGTGCTTTTTCTCTTCTTCTTCCCTTCTGGAACACCCATGATTCAGATGTTTGTGCACTTGAGAATGTGTGTTAGCTCTCTTAGATTTTCTTCATTTTTTAAAAATTATTTTTTCTTTTTCTATTTTCTGCTTGGATTATTTCAAAAAGATTGTCATCAAGATCAGAAATTCTTTCTTCCACTTGCTCTAGCCTGCTGCTTACACTCTCAATTGTACTTTTTATTTCATTGAATATGTCTTTTAGTTCTAAGAGTTCTGCTACATTTTTTTAAAATGGTATTTATCTTTTTGTAAATTTCCTCCTGCATGTCCTGGATTGATTTTCTCATTTCCTCGTGCTGTCTGAGTCTTCTTGTATCTCACTGAGTTTCTTTAAGATTGTTACTCAGAATTCCCTTTCAGACATATCAAGTGTTTCCTGTTGTATGGAGACTGGTATTTGAGAATTATAGTTTTGCTTTGTCATATTTTCTTATTTTTTCATACTTCTAGTATCCCTACATTTCTGCCTTGGTATCTGGTGGTGGCTTCTACTCTGGGATGGCTTTGAAGGAGAGAGACTCCCTCCCACAGATTTGTTATATATTGCCTGTTGGGTGGGGTGTTTTAGTTTTGGTTCCAGACAGACTCAGTAGTTCTTCATAGTCTCAGTATTTCTAGGGGATATCAGCAGCTATGTCTATGTCTCTGTGCTGCTTGTATGGTTCGGCTTACATAGGTGGGTAGGGGCTGTGTGGGCTGCTGGGGTGGCTGGGGCTATGCAGTTAGCAGGATGGCTGGGCCCATATGTGCAGGTTGTGGCCACATGAATGACTGTGGTGGTTGGAACCATGGAGGTGACTGGATGTCTGGGGGTGCACTGATGGCCAGGATGGCTGAAACCTTGCAGGCAGTTTGATGTCTGGGCCCACAGAAGTAGGTGGTGCTGCATAGGTGGCCAGAAGGCAGGGCTCATGCAGGTGGGTGGGGTTGCACAGATGGCTGGGCAGTTGAGGTCATGTGGGCTGCCAGGGCCACACAAGCATGGAAGGCTGGAGCCACGCAGGTGCCCAGTGCTGTGTGGGAAACATGGGTCATGTAATGGGATGTGTTGCACAGGATGAACTCCTGTGCTCGAGAAAAGGCCATGGCTCTCGGACTAGGCAATGGCTCATGCAACCACAGTGGTGGTAGGGGTGGGATGGGGCAGGAGCAGGAGGAGGATTACTGCGGGAAGTGCAGATTCTTTCTGCGGCAAGGGAAAAGTCCTCCTGGATGATCTTGGTTTGCGAGTCATTGCGGTGGCCAAAGCCACATGCCTTTTTCTCCTCTACACCACCCTGCTTGGTTTTTGCACTCCACGGGGTCCTTACCAGGCTCCTGCTGCCCTCCTATGCTCTCTCACCGATGCTCTCTCCCATACTTAGCTGTCCTTTCCTTGTTCTGGTCCCTTTCTGTGGGAGGATAGTATGGGCACCTCCAGTCTGCCATTTTGCGCTACCTCTTTTGTATATACTTTTGATGCTATTCAGAATGTATTGCTTCTTAAATTTTTTTTCCAGTGGTTTCCAGTATATAAGGATATGGTTAACTTTTGTATATTGATTTTTTTCTGCAAAGTTGCTAAATTCATTTATTAAGTGCAGTCATTGCTTTGTAGATTCTTTAGAATTTTCTGAATATGTAATTCTATTATCTGCTAATAGTTTTCTTTTTCTTTCTTTCTAATTGGTAAGTCTTTTATTTATTCTCTTTATCATATTTAACTGGACTGGACCTCTAGGATAATATTTATTAGAAGTGTTCAGTAGACATTCTTATTTTATTCTCAATTTTATTGGAAAAACATTCTATATTTTACCAGTAAGTATTGTATCAGTATAGATTTTTCACATATGTCCTTTATCAATTTGAGGAATTTTCCTTCTGAGCCTAGTTTTTGGAGAGTTATTAACATCAGTAGGTAATAAATGTTGTCACATGCATTTTCTGCATCTGTTGAGATGATCGTATAATTTTCTTTACATTTTGTTAACGTATGAATTAAATTGCTTGATTTTCAAATGTTATACCATCTCACATTCCTTTGACAAATCCTGCTTGGTTATAATATACTCATATAATAGCTTTCTTTTTGGTAGCTGGTAAAGGGAGCCTCATAGGTAAATATTAAAAAAATGACATAAATGCATATTACAATCCCTTTTTTCTCCTATCTTATTAAAAAAAACTGCATAAAGCAATAAAAAATGTATATATATATATATATATACTCATTTAATAATTGATATATATAACTGGATTTTATGTGCTAGTATGTTATTAAGGAATATTTTGTTTATGTTCATCAGGGATATTGGAATGTAGTTTTGTTTTTCTTGCAATACCTTTGTCTGCTTTTGCTATCAGAGTCATGGTGGACTTATAAACTGAGTTTAAAAGTGTTAACTGCTATTTTGTGAAGGAGTTATAAAAATCCTACTATTTCCATTTTTTAAAAATTTTATTGATTTTAGCCCCTATCTTTATTTCCTTCTTTCTACCTATTTTTTAATTCAATTTGCTGTTCTTTTTTCTAGTTCATGAAGTCAGAAGCTTACGTTATTATTAACTTTTTTCTAACAATAATTTAAAGTTATAAATTTTCTTTTATGTTCTCCTTTATCTGTATCTCACAAATTTTGATATATTGTGCTTTTTTATCATTCACTTTGAAATATCTTCTAATGTCTGTTGTGATTAGTTTTTTCATCCATGTGTTATTAAGTGTTTGGGTTTTTTTAACTTTTATTTATTTTATTTTTTATTTATTTTATTTTTTATTTTTTTTTCCTTTTTGTCTTTTTTCGTGACCAGCAACGGATCGCAACCCTCAGTGTCGCGCCCGTACCGGACCAGGACTGGCAACGGGATCGCAATCCTCGGTGTTGCTCCCACACCTCACTCAGCCAGTGAGCGGCCGGTCTGTATGTGGGATCCGAACCCTCGGCGGGAGCGCCACCGCACTTCCCAAGCGGCACACTGTAGCAGTGCGCCACCGGGCCGGCCCTTTTTTAACTTTTAAAAAAAATTTTATTTATGTTTTCTAGTGTTTGGGAATATCCTATGTATCTTTATGTTAATCAATTTTTAATTTAAGTCTGGTGTAATCAGAAAACATTGCCTGTTTGATTTCAATCATCTTACATGTAGTGAAAATTTTATTTCTGTCCTTATTATTTTAATGTTCTTTAAAAAAAAAATTTGAATATATTTTTTAAAGGACCTCGTCTGTTAATTTCATCACCTATGTTATTCTTGGCCTGTTCTACTGACTTATTTTTCTCCTCCTTATGGTCACATTTTCTTTAGTAATTTTAATTGGATGCTTATAATTGTTAATACTATAATGTTGTATGTCTAGTTTTCATAACTTCTTTAAAGATTGTTCAGTTTTGTTTTGTTTTGGCAGGTACTTAATTTAGTTGCTATAAACCTGATCTTTTTGAAACTCATTTTTAAGCTTTGTTAGAGTGAGTTTGGAGTAGCCTTTACTCTAAAACTAGGTTTGTTCTTCTCTTAAGTGATGGTATGTCTTGGGTCTCTACATTCAGGGGTAGAGATTGTTTTACGCTACTTAGTTGGAACTCAACATCTGCAATCCTGTGTGATCTAGGGTAATGATTCCTTTCTCATTCATCTGGGGTCACACTACACATGCAGTCCTTAGTAATCAGTCAAAAACTCAAGGTGACCTGATACAGATATTTGGAACTCTTTTTCTGCATAGTCCCCTTTACTTTGGGACTCTTTCCTGCACATTTTCTGTCACCTGAACCTCCCTAATGCCTGATGTTATCCTCCCAGCTCGATCTTCATATTTTTCTTTCTCTGAGCCAGCTCTGCACCTCCACTACCCTGACAGTGAATGCCTCCCTGAATTTTATACCTTCTGCACCTCATCGGCCTCTCCCTCATCCTAGCTCTGTTCCCCCTGCCAAGATCCACTAAATGCCTCTAGCAAAAAAACATGGATGATTGTAGGTTTTACCTCGTTTATTTCCTTTCTTTTGGGGATCACTGTCCTGAGTTCCTTGTTATTCAATATCTGAAAATTATTGTTTTCATATTTGTCCAGAATTTTTATTGTTTAAGGCAGAAGTATAAATCAGGCCCCATTACTTCACCTCGGCTTCAGTGAACGTCCCCTAAACCCTAAACCGCCCCATACTGTCCCCCAGAGCTCCTCAGTGGGATTATTCTTCAGCTGCCCATGGTGGTGACTTGCAGATAAAGCACTGTGTACTGGTTTTCTTCCCTTTTCTGTCTCACTTCCCCACTCCCCTACTGGTGATCCCTGTAAACCCTATCTTAACAAATCTGAATGAATGATTCAAAGATTTGTCAAATGATGTTTAAGAAAATCTATAAAAATAAAATTAAAAAATCAATAAAAACTCACTTAGCCAATCATTAAACAAGATAAGTTCATCGAACTCATCCCTATTCAGTAATGTGAATTTCTCTCACATCCTTAATGTTTTTAAAAATATATTTAATAGCAAAATTAAGCAGACACTTTTTAGCTATTTTATAATGTTATTTAATGTAGATATTATGATAATAATAACTAATATGTATACATTCTTTTATAATTTCAATACATTTTCACATGTTATTTCTTGTGATTCTAATATAAAACCTATGAGACAGATAGGGTATCATTAGTCCTAGAAGATCAATGTCTTATTAATGAACATTATCAGACTACACAAATGCAATATGTTTAAATAGCTCTTAGGTCTTTCTGGTTTATACAAGTTCCTACACATTGTAAAAGCTCTAAATAACAGGGAATACCAATTAGACTGAAAGAGAAAACTGAGGGTTTACATTTAATACTTGGGTTAGTCTATGGGGTTTGTCACTTTTTGAATATAAATATAAACACAGGGCATACACACAGATAAGGCTTTATATGGAGAACCACGAAGAGAAGTTGCCACTTTGATTCAGTTTTTCTAAAATTTCTAAGTCAGAAAACATAATAAACATAACAAAAATAATGATAGATTTTATTTAGGTATTTACTGTATGATCAGCCCTGGGTTAAGTGCTTATTATAGAATTTAATCCTCTATCAATGCATGTGGTAGGCACCATTATAACCACTTTTACAGATACACAAAATAAAGCTTAGAGAGATTGAGAAGCCAACTCGTTTATATTGTTAATAACTGACTGAGCCTGCATGTTATCCAATTTGAATTTATGACTTTAAAGCCCACACTCTTAACTATAATTATATCACTACCTCGTTTTTAAAAACCCTGTTTATGCTTCCATTGTACTGAGACAAAGGTTCTTAACTTTTTCTTTGCCACATTCCTGTTTATTTCAGTTATCATAAGGTTTATCATAAAACTCAAATAATATTACCTAAGCAATATCAAGTTGATTTTTAAAATTATCTCATGGAAAACTTAGCAAAAGAGTGAAAGAAGAGCAGCCAATTCAAGCACATAAGGATGTGTATTACAGATTTGGGAAGAACAAAGCAATTTCTGTTTTCAGCAATTTTTAAGACTATGCCAATCCCCAAACTTTTGTATCTTAAAGCCCCAAAATGTTGAATAAAGTATAATAATGACTTTTAATATGTACCTGAGACAGTAGGAGTCAAAGGAAATACCCACATGCCAGAAATGAAGTTCAATGAACCAATTATGGAGTTCTATCAAGATATTAAATAAATATGGAATGTTGGCTCTATCTTTGCAAATAAAATCTAAAGATGCAATAGAAAGGAAAGAGAAGAGGGTTTGAGAAATTAAGAAAAAAAGAAAGGCCACAGACAGTCTGGACCTGCAGGTGTATGGGCAGCTGTGTCCCAGTCAGGGGACTGTGCCAGGCAGTGGTGAGAGGAAAGTGCACAGGTGTCCCGACCCGCGGGATATTCAACGAGGACCCTGGAGGGGGGAGTGGGAGTTGGATGGGACAAGAGACGTGAGAAACGGAGACAAGACAGTATTCTGATCGTCTCGTTTATTAGCCAGAAGGTCACAGTTTATATAGACAGCAGGAGGGAATCAGCAGATAAGGAAGTGAGCAGCAGATGGTTTACTGAGAAAACCGCAAGGCGAGTTGTTCTGGTAAATGGAAAATTCCCGTTATCTATGGCAAGTTGCAAAGTTACCTACACCCGTAGTGCACAGGAGGGGGAGGGATGGAAGATAACAGCAAACAAGGCTCTGAGGCCTCGAGACAATAGCTGGGCAGGCTCTTTTGGGTCCGGACAGGCAGGCAGCCGGGCTCTAATGGCACTGGACACACAGGAAAGCTGCACA
>NW_007729294.1:159765-161746 GCF_000696425.1 Galeopterus variegatus | reverse complement strand
ACCTATGGAGGATGATTAGACCAGAAAATGATCCTCGCACAAGGGATCCTCAGGTACTCTCGCTGAGGGCTGCACACCAATGGCTGCGAAAAACGATTTATTCACTAGCTTCGAGGACAATTTTTCTCTTTCTGGGTTAGGGTGAGAAAGAGTTATCCTTGAAAAATTCTGGAAATGGGTATCCATACCCTGCACATGAAGTGAGAAACTCCAAGCTCAGAAATCAACCTAAACATGTTTCTTTATTGGTGACATCTCTGAAGAATCTGGAAGAAGAAAATGCAAAATTGTTTGTATAGTCCAGAATGCAGGAGAGTCTAATAGACAAGCTCTACTGAAGAGGCATGCCTTGGATTGATGCCCCCCAAAATTTGACCCCACCCCCCACCATGACAGTGTTAAGAGGGTGGGAAATCCTATCATGGTAATTGAAAGGTGGAGCCGTGAAGAGGTGATTAGATTCTGAGGATGCCCAATAAATGGATTAAAAATGATGGTCATAGGCGTGGTTCTGAGGGTTTTAAAAGGAGAGGGCATGAGGAGCTATCACTCTCTCTGTTGCATTGTGAGACCCCTGGGTCATTGTTGCCACCACCAAGACCCTCACCAGATGTGTTCCTGGGACTTTGGACTTCCCAGCTTCCAGAACTGTAAGCAATAAATTTTGTTTTCTTTATAAAATACCCAGTTCCATGTATTTTGTTATAAACAACAGAAACAAACTAATACAGAAAATTGGTACCAGAGAAGTGGGCTGTTGCTTATAACAAATACTTGAAAATGTGGAAGCAGCTTTGGAGCTGGGTGTTGAACAAAGGCTAGAAGAATTTGAAGAAGCAACTAGAAAAAGCCTAGCTGCTGGTGGGAGTTTAGAATACAAGAAAACCAGGTAAAATTTGGAATGTTTCAGAGATTGGTTAAATCATGGTGGCCAGAATGCTTATGGAAGTATGGACTGTAAAGCCATTCTAAGAAGGTCTCAGATTTGAGACCTAAGAAAAGAATAAAAGCATACACACACACACACAATATATATATATATATATNGTGAGCAGCAGATGGTTTACTGAGAAAACCGCAAGGCGAGTTGTTCTGGTAAATGGAAAATTCCCGTTATCTATGGCAAGTTGCAAAGTTACCTACACCCGTAGTGCACAGGAGGGGGAGGGATGGAAGATAACAGCAAACAAGGCTCTGAGGCCTCGAGACAATAGCTGGGCAGGCTCTTTTGGGTCCGGACAGGCAGGCAGCCGGGCTCTAATGGCACTGGACACACAGGAAAGCTGCACACAATAGTCTGGTGTCTTCCTGAGTTGTTTTGGGGAAATTACTGTTTCCCCTATTCTGGGCAGAAATCATAGACAGAAGCCCAGGCTATCGGTGTTCCTGGAGTAATATCAGAGGCCAGCCCCATCAGGTGTTTACTCCTCTAACCTCTCTCTCCAAACTCCTAGGGAGGGTGGCTCAAAACCTGCGACACTGTCTCTTTTCAATCCTTCTTCCTTATGCGTTGTTGGTGGAGTGGCTGCCAACAAAAAGGACCAAACAGTGGTTCTCTGGTACATGGGACTCTTTGCCCTGGGACTCATCCCCTTTTCTCTCCCTAATTCACTGGGAGGAAACCAGACTGGGGTCAGGCCTCCTGCCCTTGCTCGAGAAACCCACCAGACAGAGGAGTTATGTATTCACCAGAACATGAGTTCATGAGCCAAAATATCGAAGCACCAGATGAATACAAACACTGTAGAAGAAAGACAATAAGCTGAACTACATAAACCAGAATTTTGATAAATAATAATAAATAATTATCAATATACTTCAGGCAATAAAGAAAGAAATTATCAAGTGTGAAGCAAGAACACAAGCAGTCGGCACACAGGCTAGTGCTGCGGAGACCTATGGAGGATGATTAGACCAGAAAATGATCCTCGCACAAGGGATCCTCAGGTACTCTCGCTGAGGGCTGCACACCAATGGCTGC
>NW_007729294.1:148262-158520 GCF_000696425.1 Galeopterus variegatus | reverse complement strand
ATGAAATTATCCAAATTATACCCTAAGATTTATTAGGATGAAAATTTGGCAGAAAGGTGGAGACTTGGTGAAGAGAATAAAAAAGTGCATTTAGTATATGTGTAACTAGAGTTCAGAAAAAAGACTAGTAATAACTGAGGAAAAATATGTATTTGAAGATCGAAAGCCAAATAAATAATTTCCAAACATTACTGAAAGAGAATCTTTAGATTCAAGAAGCACAGGGAGCCTTAAACAAGATGAAAAAATATCCACACTTAGAGCACGGTGAAACTACAGCGCAACAACAACAAAACGTATTTTTAAAAGCATAGAGAAAAGACAGCTTGCTTATTAAGAAAAAACTACTTTACTTAGGGCCAACTTCTCCATAGCTTTGGGAGGGGGCTTCAAACTACTGAGGAAACATACCTTCGACGTAGGATTCTGTGGCTGTTTGAGTTTACTAGGACTGCTGTTAACAGATCCCACGGAACGGGTGGCTTAAACAGCCTCTCTGCTGGTGTCTCTCTAAGCTTGCCTATGCCAAAAGGGGTTTAAAGAAGATCATTATCAAGTTCATTTGGTCAGCAGGCAGTTGATTGCCTGGTATAGACCAGATACCACTAGGTATAAGTGGTGCAAAGATAAATGACATGTTCCTATTCTGAAGCAATTACCGGTTTAAAAGGAGAAAAACGTTGTTAGAAAAAGGCTTTTTTTTTCCTCCATGCTTTTCACCCCCTGGTAGTAAGTAGACTATGTATTCTAAACCAGTGCTCCTCAAACTCTAGCATGGCTATGAATCACTCAAAATGTGAATTCAAACTTAGGGGTTCTGCATTTCTACCCTGCCCCCAGATGATGCTGATGCTGTTCTCTGTGGACCACATTTGAACTGAAAGTTCCAGGCGGAACTTTCCTCCTTTCAAGCCTGTGAGTATTTCTTTGCTGTTCAGGTATTTTGATTCCAGCATTACAAGGTGCTTTACTTTAGGAACCTAGTTATAGATGCTATATTTATTACTAAGTTGATCGTTCGATTCTATTTGTTTTATAAAGTTCTGTCTCTTAGCCTTACTCTCATCAGTCGAACTAACACAATCCATGTGGCTTAAAGACATTTTCTGAAAACTATACTGTTGGCTAGCAAACGCTGTGTTTTCCTAATTAGAACGCAGGCCCATGCTAGAACAGGTGTTGTTTCAATATTAAGTCTGAACCAGAAGCATGTCAGCAATATGCAAAGAAAAACACTGCAAAGAAAAAAACCGTTTTGCGAAAATTACTCTGTCCATGTTTTTCTAAACTGTTCTAGCTTTTCTCAACAGCCTCTGTTCTAGACCTTTTTTGTCCATCTCCCTCTAGAACTTGCTGGGAAGGAAATGCAGTATTCTTGTTTGACTTGTTATTCATTTGTGACCACATTACTGTTCCAAACCAGGATGGGTAAGTTCTGCTTGCTTCTGCATTCATAATATCCTAGAATTACTTTTTTCCTAAACATTTTCTATTATTTTCTTCTAGGCTAAACCAGCTATTTAGCAGTAACATTTAACAACAAATTTTGCTTATGACTCATTTTTTTTTTTTTAGTTAACTCTTAGTCTCTGTATTCCATTGTACGGGAGGTTAAAGTTATAGACTAATATGCTTTATTATTATTAGCTAATATTTATTATTAGCTTACCAATATAAACTAAGCAAGAAACTAAATTTGTTTCTGTCTACGTTTCTGCAGTTCAACCTCACCCTGTATCACTGCAGCACATATATGAGACACAGTCATAACACATATGTTGAATAAAAGACAAAGTTGTGAGGATATAAAGTGGCAGATTTGTAGGATGAACAAGTCTAGAGATTTAATGTACAGCATGAGGGCTATAGGTAATAAAATTGTGCTGTATTTGGGATTCATGCTAAATGAGATTTTAGCTGCTCTAGCTCAAAAACAAAAAATAGGTAACTATGTGAGATGATGGAATATAAATTTGTTTCACTATAGAAACCTTTTTACTATCTACATGTATCCCACGACATCATGTCGCATAGCTCAAATACACCAATTAAACTTATTTTAAAAAATTAATGCAGATTGGGCCGGCCCGGTGGCGCACTGCTACAGTGCACCGCTGGGGAGCGTGGTGGCGCTCCCGCCAAGGGTTCGGATCCCACATACAGACCGGTTCCCGCTCACTGGCTGAGCGAGGTGCGGGAGCAACACTGAGGGTTGCGATCCCGTTGCCGGTCCTGGTCCGGGGCGGGGGCGACACTGAGGGTTGCGATCCCGTTGCCGGTCCTGGTCCGGGGCGGGGGCGACACTGAGGGTTGCGATCCCGTTGCCGGTCCTGGTCCGGGGCGGGGGCGACACTGAGGGTTGCGATCCCGTTGCCGGTCCTGGTCCGGGGCGGGGGCGACACTGAGGGTTGCGATCCCGTTGCCGGTCCTGGTCCGGGGCGGGGGCGACACTGAGGGTTGCGATCCCGTTGCCGGTCCTGGTCCGGGGCGGGGGCGACACTGAGGGTTGCGATCCCGTTGCCGGTCCTGGTCCGGGGCGGGGGCGACACTGAGGGTTGCGATCCGTTGCTGGACACGGAAAAAGACAAAAAAAAAAAAAAATTAATGCAGATTAATGTAAGACATCTGAGTGAAGCATAGTGACTCTAGTTTGTAACAACTCATGGATAATTAAGAAGTTAAAAAGAAAACTTTGATTTTCAGTGCAATTAAGCAGTTGTATTACAGGTCAAAACAGAAAAAAGCAAAATTAAATACTTCAATAGAGATGTTAAAAAATGACTCTTCGTAGCTTTTATTAAATAATTTTTCTTTTTAAGTTTTCAACCTAGTTTTAGGTTGAAGTAAATGCTCAGTAAATATTAGCTGTTATTTATAACTAGCTAACTGGCTTTCTTCCCCCCCCCCCATTTAGTGTTTAATGTCTCAAGATGATATAATTTTATTTGGAAATTAATCTTAAAATTACAAATATTTAGTAGGCATTGATAAAATCAGACTATATAATTCTCATGATTCTTGGAGTTCTATACACACACTCTTATGTGGTTTTTTTTTTTTTTTTTTTAAAGATCCCTTTAATCACCTGAGATCCTGGTAATAAGAACTAAAAATAAAGCTATAGTCTAGAGCAAGAACTAATCTTTTTGAGATATAACAAAAAACTGTGAGCCGGGACTGTCAAGTCACACATGCATGAACAGGTGACAAGTGGTAGAGGCTTGAGTGATTTTGCCATTTTGAAGAAACAGCTTCCAATGCACCACACAAATATGCAGAAGAAATAACTTATAAGCTCATGGATCATAGATCTGGAATATATCTGGAGAGGTCAGCTCATCCATTCTACTGACCTCAAGTTGGATTTTACCTAAACAATTCCTGCAGTTCAAAACCATTTTTTCCAAAGATGCTCAGAGAAGGGACCATGATTTGACTCCAAGAAAGATCCCCTGGAGATCTCCCCCACCCGATTTTCTCAGTTATTCCTGGCTAGTTTGTCAGTGGGGAGGAGAGAGACGAAGAGAATTCACAGGGAAAGTTCAGTCTCTTCACCTAGTGGGGTTGCTTCATTCCCCTAACATAGTTTGGCAGTTTCACGTCAGAAATGTCAAATGCCTTCGGAGCACAATGAAAGTGACAGGCTTAAGGCTTGCATACCACACAGGGATGAGCAGCAAGACCCCACGGTTTTGTTGCTGGATTTAGTTAACATATTTATTAATAATCTAAAAAAAAGAATAATCAGTTTGTCATATTTCTAGATGCTATTCAATTAGAAGCTATTCAAAACAAACAAACAAACAAACAAAACCATGGAGGATAATGAAATGATACTACTGGATCAGAGAAGTCAAATAATCTGTCAAAAAATCTAAAAAATTGACTTTTTTTTTTTGTTTACCATCTAAAGACTCATCCTCTTTCTTATCAAGAAAAGTTAAAATAAGAGGAGTTCCAAACCATTTTAAGCATATTTGATTTAAAACAAGAGAACGATAAGGACATTTTTCTTTGTGATTATTAGGCCACGGTTCTCTCAGAACAGACTCTTTAGCTGCAATATATGGGGTGAAAGAGCCAGTGCACAGATCTGAAGAACTGCGCGTGACCGAGGACACAGTTATGCATCGCGAGTCTGTTGCTTTATTCATAAACACTACTGGATGTATCCGTGGTGTTTTCTCTAACTCTATGCAAACCATTTTAACAGAACACTAAATTTTACTTGACTAGTAACAATGATTTACTCTCCCTTAATTAATACAATCCCATTGATACTTATCATTTTATTCCCAGTCTCATTTATTCTAAAGCCTGATCATTCAGAAGCTCCATAGAATAGATCCTCATAGGTAAGTCTCATGCAGGTGAGTGACTGCAGTGGCTTATCCACGGTCTCTCAACAGGCATGTGGCAGCTGTGGGTCTGCATTCCTAATGCTACTCCAATGCCCTATTCACTAAACCACACTTTTTTTCTGGGGATTTTTTTTTTTTAAGTCCTACTAATAGATATATGTGCTTTTAATTGTTTTTGTAAAATACATCTAGCTCAATGGGGCAGAGTTCTAGATTTTATAATGCCCATGCAGGGCCTCAGGAATAAAGAAAGAAAATACATAATTTATTATTCTCAATTCCAGTCGAACATTAGATCATCCAAGGGAATTTTAAAAAATTTAAAAGTTTGAACTTTCCGTCAATTGAAACCGAACACCTGGCAGTGGAACACGGACATCAGTATTTCTAGAAAGCTCTAGAAAATTCTGTTTCACAGTGAAGGTTAAGAACCACTGCCATAGACAATAACTGTGTTTGGTAAAGGATGTATTCTATTCCACAATACAACCAACTGTTGCCACCAGCAGAGGGCCTGCTATGTCTTACACAAAAGCTTAATGTATGCATGATTTAAAGCCCAGCCTCCATGAAACCCTCCTTCTGACATCGTGGGTTAGAGGGTGGCCTGTGGTGCATTCTAATCAGGAAGCGTGCAGAAGCCACTGCACAGGGCATAATCCCAAACAGCTGGCTAGTACAGTAATTTCACTGAGAAGCTGTAGATTTTCATTTTGAAATTTGTCTTATCTGGCAATTCAGACAAGTTTTAGGGAAAGTCTCTTGATATACAATTGATGGCTAATCAAGTACTTTCTGAAGGCCAAAAACAAAGCAAACCCCGTGGCTCACTTAGGAGAGTGCAGCGCTGGGAGTGCCAAGGCAACGGGTTCAGATCCTACATAGGGATGGCCGGTGTGCTCACTGACTGAGTGCAGTGCGGGCGACACCAAGCCAAGGGTTATGATCCCCTTACCAGACACACACACACACACACACACACACACACACACACACACACACACACACACACAGCAAAGCTATCAGGCTCTAATTCTTTTTCTTAACAAATCTGTGCATATATTTGTTCTTTTCTAATTAATTTTAATGTGTGGTTCCTCCGCTGACAAAATGCTAAAGCAAAAGAGCCCAGAAAAGAAATATATTTGCATATACATCACTTCTGATACTTGTCTCATTTGTACCCACGGAGTTTTAATTTATGAGGTGACCAAGAGATGACATGGGGAGGTAAAAGCCATTAAAAAAAGAATGTATTATATTAGCCAAGAGTTGGGGGCATGCCACATCATGCAGGGCCACAGGTGAAACATCAGGTTTTGTTTGGGAGACAGAAGCAGGAGTGTGGAGAAGGTCAAGGCCAGAGTCTTTATTGGGGTTTTTTTCAGGAAAGGTGAGGCAGGGCAGAATCAGCATCCTAGAAATGATGAGTTTCAATAATTCTGGAGGGCTCTCGGGTAAAGGGGGATCTCTAGTGGCCTGGTACTTGGCCTTGGGATGATTTAGGGCAAGAAAATATTAGCTTGGAGTGTGAGAGTTAGATAAGGAGGTGGTTTTGGGTATAGACCTGGGATTGGGTGGTTTGCATATGAAAGGTGAGCTCCATGTCAAGCCCTGGGCTCTCTCTGAGAATCAGCCAGCCCTGGGAGAAGCATTCTCTCTCCAGCCAGCAAGATTTTTAAGATGTGAAAATATCACAAAATACGGAAAATAAGAAACATAATTAATACAATGGAGACTGCTAAAGTCTCCTCCAGCTCTTCAGTGTAGCTTTTCAATGACCAGGGATAGCAAGTGGCTATTGGTTGAGCAGGAATACAGCAGGACAGTTCTCTTTGAATCTTCAGGTGAGTGAGTGGATGAAGTGATAATAAAGCCTCAAGGTCAGATTGTTATGTCTTCTGAAAAACAGGAGAGTGTTCTTTATTTTCCAGTCCTGTTTATGCAGTTTCTCCTACGTATTTCTAAAACTTCATTGATATATTGGCAAAGAATAGGAAAACACTGTTTTCTTCTTTCTTTGGCAGAAAAAGAATGCCTGAAACAGCTGAAATCTTTATGGTTGTATACATTATAGGTAGCTATAACATATGTGGTCGACTTACTTGACCTTTAAAATTAATAAATACATGCCCTTTTTCTGATTTTATGTCCAGCTATGCCCAGAATGTTTTCAGACTCAGAATTTTGAGGCAATATTTTCATTGGATATTTTATGGTATATTTTCATTTTATATTTTATTCCCTGTGAGCTCAGTCTCTAAGAAAATAAAGAACATTATAGGGAAAGTTAGTTATGAGTAAATACGAAAATTTGCGGGGAGCCAGTGAAGAAAATTAAGAAAAAAATGATGTCAGTTTCCTTTAAGAAAAATCCATGTGCCTTCAGAATCAGCAAAACAAAGCAGCTATGACATTTCTTTGACTTAAAATATATGTTATGTTGACACAAAATAAGGGCTCTTTGCAAAGGAGACATGCACCGCATATAAGTCCGGTATTTAATGGAAGTCAAAGAGAATTCATTGGATATTTTATGGTATATTTTCATTTTATATTTTATTCCCTGTGAGCTCAGTCTCTAAGAAAATAAAGAACATTATAGGGAAAGTTAGTTATGAGTAAATACGAAAATTTGCAGGGAGCCAGTGAAGAAAATTAAGAAAAAAATGATGTCAGTTTCCTTTAAGAAAAATCCATGTGCCTTCGGAATCAGCAGAACAAAGCAGCTATGACATTTCTTTGACTTAAAATATATGTTATGTTGACACAAAATAAGGGCTCTTTGCAAAGGAGACATGCACCACATATAAGTCCAGTATTTAATGGAAGTCAAAGAGAGTCGTGGTATAATGTAGCTCTCTCACGTAGTTTTATTTATGTGACTGAGAAACTTTTTCTTGAGTCACTGGTATACTCAGCCTGAATGAGCTGACTGTGAGTGGCTGAGAAGTCCACTGCTAGAGGGGTGAGGGTAAGGTCAGCTAACAGTTAGGGCAGAGCCAGCTACTACCACGCCCCACCATCCGCCATGCCCCATGACTGTGACACAGCTGCAGAAGGAAGATATAAGATGCTTCTGCCCTCAGTTTTTGGAAGTTACTACTTTGGGTTAAACCTTTTCTTCTATAGCCTCGCTTTAAATAAAGATGCTATTGGAAACCTGCTGAATTACTTTTCCCATTTGTATTTAAATAGTACTTGTCTGTATAAAAGTCAATGAACAGATTTTGTTCTTTCTCTCTCTGATTCCCAAGTGTTTAAAATTTTACAAGGTGGCACTGCGTGTCATCTCTCTTCCACCTGAGTACTAAATAAAAAGTTATACTGGTATGTCTCAGGAACAACTAGTCTAGGTTTTAATTAACTTTAAAAAATTGCAGTATTTAATTTCATGAATCGTTCGGTTTTGTTGATATTCCATATATGAAAATTCATTTTTCTGAGTTTAATCCCTCCTGTATTACCCATATTCCCTGAAATGGACTGTTCCAGGGTCTGTAAATGATTTATTATTGTTGCTAAATTTATTGCACTTTTTGTGATCACAAGGTTGGAATGCGAGTGAGGATAGCTACAATCAAAATAGTTTTTATTTTATTGTATTTTTTGCAGAATTCAGTCTTACGTTCCAGGCTCAATGAATAGGGAACTTCCAAACCACATCGTGGTATTGCTTGGTTTGGCTTTGCTGTTGTCTGTAGCATTCTTCAGGTGTCATGTTGAAGTCATTACTGTGGGAGGAAGTTGAATGTTGGTGGCTAATGGTCTCTGTTATTCAGTAATGAGAATGAAAAGAACTTGAATAAAGTACGCTACGAGGCATTTTCTTTCATGGATGAACTCATTTTAAATGATTGCCCTTTAATGCCACAGTTTAAATAATACCAAAATGTTGTAGAAACATAACAACCATTCCAAACTGAGGTTATGGTTAGATCATCCATGGCTATTTTGGGCCTCATCAGAGTAGAAGATTGTACTCAACACTGCTGAGTGCAGATGGAGAGGCTGAGTCTATAAACTGTGTTCAGTAAGCATTTATCAAGGGCTGCTCCATGGAAGAAACTTTGCTAAGCACTAGTGATTTAGTCATGAGGAAACACAGTCCTTGTTTTTAATAAATGGGTAGTTTGTGCAGATATCATATACATGTTAAAAAAATAAATGTCATGCAATATAGTACGTATAATCCAGAATAAAATGCAGAGTACATCAAAAAGAATGGCTAAAACAGTTTTTGAGCTTACAAATTTTGTTAAGGATTAATAAAAAAATACATATCAACAACTTAAAATTAGAATGCAATATGCAAGTTAGTACAAACATCATCAAATAAGAGCTAACGATCATCGTGCGGGTTCAGTGCTGAGTAATTTCCATGCATTGTCTAATTCCGTGAAAACCAGAAGAGGTAGGCCGTATAATTATTCTCTAATTACATATGAGAAAACTGAGGCTTATTGAGGTGAAATACCTTGCTCCATATTAGTGTTACTTCAAGTGGTCCACAAAATGATGCTGGCTCACGGATTGTTTATCACTCATCCATAATAAACAAGTACTGAAAATGTCACAGTTTTACAGAGTAATGTTATGACTTGAGTTTAATAATAATATGAGACTTCTGGTCAAGATGGCAGAATACACAGTCTCCAGCATCACACTTTCCCACAAATCAACCAATTTACAACTATAAAAAAGCAACAGCAGCCAAGCTGGGGCCGCTAAAGCTCAGGGGAGGAGGAGGAGAGACCTACAGAGTGCATGAAGGCAGGAGAAGCCACGATGAGAGAAAGAAGAAACTGGCTGCACTGTTTCGAATCCTAGTCACTTCTAAGGCTGCTGAGCACATGGAGCAGGAGCTGGCAAAAGCCACAGATGTGCCCTTCGTATGAAGTTGCTTGGAGGCGGCAGGGGAGAAGAGGGCCTTGGTGGCCCCCAGGACAGCAAGACCACTGACAGGGTTCCCGTGGACCCACATAGGAGTGAAGAGCCACAACAACTAAACAAAAGGAGCCACTCAGAGGCCGGTGAGTCATCATAAGGGACCAGAGCTCAGTCTTTCCCAGGGGAAGTGTTTGGAGCATGGGTGGTGGGGGAGACAAGCCCACTGGGAGAACACTGGGCACAGCAAGGACAGCTGATCTGCCCCCCAATCAGTGCAGGACCACTCAGAGAAGATTGGTCAGGAATATAGAATTGCTTGGGGTGCAGTTTGATGAAAAGACTCAGGCCCATATCACACTTTCTACACAACGCAGGTGCACTGGATCTAACTAGACCAGGAAGTACCTACAAAATCAACCGTTAAAACCTGAGCTGCACAAAAAGCCTTCCCCAGGGAATCAGCAGCAAAGCAGCAATTTAGCTCAGGCATAGGGTTCAAGTGCTGGTTCCCACAGGAAGTTCCTCCATTTTAGAAGTAAGCAAAGGACAATAAATTTGTTCCAGTGCAGAGTTTAAGTGGTGGGAACAGCAAATAATCCAACACAGAACTGAAAGAAAAAACAAAGTACCTACAGCCAAAGACTAAGTTTGATATTAACTAGTAAAGGTCTCATTTCAACAAAGAACACCTATAACACCTAGAAGGACCGGAAGTCCCCCAGGCTACCAAGCCAGAAAGGGGGGAGGTCCTGGGGCCTCGGCCATCCTCCCAACACCCACAACCAGTCCAAAGGGTGGGGGCTGAGGGCCTCAGCCATGCCCCCCAGCACACACAACCAGCCTGGCAATGACCACCCAGCTGCCGCGGGAAGTGTCCCGGGCTCTCCCGAGCCAGGGTGGTAGGGACTGAGGGCCTTGGCCATGCCCTCGTGACACACACAACCAGCCCAGCGATGACCACTGAGCCATAGCAAGAGGGCCCTGGGTTCCAAAGCTGGGGTGGTGGG
>NW_007729294.1:145421-147666 GCF_000696425.1 Galeopterus variegatus | reverse complement strand
AGGACCGGAAGTCCCCCAGGCTACCAAGCCAGAAAGGGGGGAGGTCCTGGGGCCTCGGCCACCCTCCCAACACCCACAACCAGTCCAAAGGGTGGGGACTGAGGGCCTCAGCCATGCCCCCCAGCACACACAACCAGCCTGGGAATGACCACCCAGCTGCTGCGGGAAGTGTCCTGGGCTCTCCTGAGCCAGGGTGGTAGGGACTGAGGGCCTTGGCCACACCCCCCACCACACACAACCAGCCCGGCAATGACCACCCAGCTGCCGGGGAAGTGTCCCGTGCTCTCCTGAGCCAGGGTGGTAGGGACTGAGGGCCTTGGCCATGCCCTTGTGACACACACAACCAGCCCAGCGATGACCACTGAGCCATAGCAAGAGGGCCCTGGGTTCCCAAGCTGGGGTGGTGGAGGTGAGGGCTTTTGCCACACACCTCTGACATCTGCACCCAGCCCGGCAATGACCAAGCCACTGCTAGAAGTCCCCTGGTTTCCCCTGTGGGAATGTGGGGGGTGCCACAGGCCTCAACTCCACCCCGTCCTCCTTCCTCCTTCCATCCCTTTTCCTTCCCCTTTCCCCTCTCCCCATCCCTCCCAACTGCTCTGCAACAACTTCATAGAATGTAAAAAATAATAATATTAATAAATAAAGAACATTTACAAGAAAAAAATAATAAAAATATAGTTTGCATTTTGTGTGTTTTTGATTTTTTAAAATTGTGATAAAATACACATAAAATTAATTACTGGAACCATATTTTAGTTTTACAATTTTAGTGTACCATTCAGTGATAATAAGTACCTTTTCAGTGTTAGACAACTATCACCACTATTTACAGAATATTCTCATGAAACTGTGAACTCACTGACTCCCTATTCTTTCCTCACCTCAGCCCCTGGTAACTTGTGACCTACTTTCTGCCTCACGAATTTGCCTATTCTAGGTAAATTCTACATGTGGAATCATATCATATTTGTCCTTTTGCATCTGACTTATTACACTTAGCATAATGTTTTCAAGGTTTATCCATGTTGTTGCATTTACCAGAACTTCTTTTTTTACGGTTATGTAATATTGCACTGTATGCATATACCACATTGTTTACCCATTTATCTGTTGATGGATGTGTATTATTTCCACCTTTGGGCTATTGTGAATAGCTCTTCTATGAACATTGACATTCAAGTGTCTGTTTGAGTCCCTGTTTACAATTCTGTTTGGTATATATCTAGGAGTGAATTACTGGACCACATAGAAATTTTATGTTTAACTGTTTTAGGAACCACCAAGTTGTTGTTCAGAGTAGCTGCTTCATTTTACACCCCCATCAGTAGTCTCTAAGAGTTCCAATTTCTCTGTATTTTTGCTAACACTAATTATTTTCCATTTTTTGGATTATAGCAATACTAGTTGGTGTGAAGTGATAAGTTATTGCAGTTTTGATTTGCATTTCCCTAAAAGCTAATGATTTTGAGCAACTTTTAATGTGCTTATCGGCCATTTGTATCAAGTCCTTTGTCCATTTTTTAAAAAAAAATTCTGTCTTTTTGTTATCAAGTCATAAGAGTTTATATATATTTTGAATAATAGCCTCTTATCAGACATATGATTTGCAAATATTTTTTCCCATTTTATGGGTTGTATTTTCACTCTATTGCTAATGTCCTAATGGACAAAAGATTTTAATTTTGATAAAGTCCAATTTATCTTTTTTGCTGTTGTTGCCTGTGTTTTTTGTGTCATACTTAAGAAACCATTGCCAAATCCAAGGTCATGAAGATTTGCCACTGTTTTCTTCTGAGTTTTATAGTGTTTGCTCTTAAATGTAGATCTTTGATCCATATTGAGTTAAATTTTGTATATCATATAAGGGTCTGACATTATTCTTTTGGATGTTGAAATCTAGTTGTCTCAGCATCATTTGTTGAAAAGACTGTTCTTAAGATCTTGGCATCATTGTCAAGAATCAATTGACCATAGATGTGAGGGTTTATTTATGGGCTGTAAATTCAATTCCACTGGTCTGCAGGTCTATTCTTACACTGGTACCACACTATTGTGATTAATTTGCTTTGTATTAAGTTTCAAAATCAGAAAGTTTGAGTCCTCCAACTTTGTTTTTCCTTTACAAGATAGTTTTGGCTCTTCGGGGCATCTTGAAATTCCATATGAATTTTAGTTTGGGTTTCTCCATTTCTTCAAAAACACTGTTGGGCTTTTGATAGAAATTGCATTAAATTGGTAGAGT
>NW_007729294.1:143267-144636 GCF_000696425.1 Galeopterus variegatus | reverse complement strand
TCTCCATTTCTTCAAAAACACTGTTGGGCTTTTGATAGAAATTGCATTAAATTGGTAGAGTCTTTGGGTAATATTGTCATCTTAGCAATATCAAGCTGTAGGAGTTTATATGTATTCTACCTATTAACTCTTTATAAGATAGATAAACATAATCTTAATATATGATTCTGATTCATGAATCGGATTCCATGAACACAAAATGTCTTTCCATTTATTGAGGTCTTCTTTAATTTCTCTCAGCAATGATTGTAGTTTTCAACCTACAAGCCTTGTGCCTCCTTGGCTAAATTTACTTATAAGAATTTTTTTTCCATCCTATTGTAAATGCATTTGTTTTCTTAATTTTCTTTTCAGATTGTTGTGTGTAGAAATCCAACTAAATCAGTTTGGGGTTGATTTAATATCCTGAGACTTTGGGGAGTTTGTTTATTAATTCTAACAGCGCTTGTGTGTGTTTGTGTGTGTGTGTGTGTGTGCATGTGTGCGTGTATTTGTGTGAGTTCTTTAGAGTTTTCTACATATAAAATTAACTTCTTTTCCAATTTGGATATCTTTTATTTCTCCTTCTTGCATAATAACTCTGGCTAGAACTTCTAATATTATTTTAAATAGACTAATGAAAGTGGCATACTCATTCTTGATCTTAGGTCGAAAGCTTTCAGTCTTTCGCCATTGAGTGTGAGAGTTGGGAGTTTTTCCCATCACCTTTATCATGTTGAGAAAGTTCCTTTTTGTTTCCAGTACATTGGTTGTTTTTATCATGAAAGAGTACTGGGTTTTGTTAAATGCTTTCTCTGCATCAATTTTTCTGTATCAATTGTTTTCATTACTGAAAACAAAGTCTAAATAAGATAAAAGTGGTTTAATATAAGTAAGCCTACAGATTTTAGAAACTAAAAGAAAATTTTCTACATTTCTAAAACCAGACCTTTAGGTTTTACTTTAAAAGGGATCATGTCCTATTTCAGACATTGGAGATTTGGGTGAGGGAGCGGGGTGAGACTCTAGAAAAATCCATGATACAATGTTATTCTAGAACTAAAGAATACGAAGACATGACCTGGCCATTAAATCTTTTAATTAAATTTTACTTCAGGGAAAAATAGATAAAAACAAACATAAGACAATTAAATAAAAGAAACTAGAAGACACAAATTTACCAACTGTTTAATTTCTTTTAACTAAAACTTCTTATGATTTCTCTTATGATTAAGGTAAGTGGACAGCACATTAGGCTGTGAAGGATGTATAGGAGGAGAGAGAAATGGACAAAATTTGTAGACTTGAAAATAATTATGAAAAAATTTCATAATTATAATATGATACTGCCATTTTCAAATTTACAGTTCTTTCGCTGATCAACCGGCTC
>NW_007729294.1:139768-141882 GCF_000696425.1 Galeopterus variegatus | reverse complement strand
TCCGTCCTTCCTTCCTTCCTTCCTTCCTTCATTCATTCTTAGCACCCACTTATGAGTAAGGACATGCAGTATTTCCCTTTCCTGGCAGTGAGCTTTAGTGCTCCTCTAACTGGTTATGCAATGCCACTTCTTGAACTCTGAGAACTTCTTTCAACTCAGACCTGAGCTTTTTTTCAACTCAGACTTAAAGTCTTCTAAGGACTTTTGTTTGGCAGCTAAATTCTTGTAGCATACCATTAATAACATAGACCAAATAACAGAATATTCTGTCCAAGGCATCTCAGTATTTGAATACTGGCTCTATTACATACTAGCTGTATAACTGGATAAGTTATTTAAACTTTCTGAGGTTTAAAGACCTCATTTGAACCATGGGAGCAGTAAAATTTGTCTTAGAGCGTTTTGTGAGGATTAAGCAATTAACCTATGTGAAGTAAAGAACTCATTAAATCTGTTCAGAAAATATTAGTTTCCTATATATAAAGTTATTTATGCACTTTTCACCATAGCATCAAATCAACACTTGCTGCAACCTCACATGAAGTTTTTGACAATATGGTGTTCAAAGGGACTGTAGTGTTCTCTCTCCTTCCTGGGCAGTTCAGTATATCTGTGGGGCTACGATGTAAGTGAATATTAGAAACCAATATAGAACAGATGTTGTGAGCCTTTGTCACCATTGAGGGTAGAATGTGGGTCCCCCAGGTGGGGGGCACTGTAGTAATTTTCTGGTGTGAATAACAAATTGTCATAAATATAGTGGCTTAAAATATAATGACACATTTATTATCTTCTTGTTTCTGTGAGTCAGGAGTCCAGGCACGGCTTAGATGGGTCCTGTTCTCCGGGTTTCCCAAGACTGCAATTAAGGTGTCAGAAGCACTACAGTTCTTGTGTGGAGCTGAGAGTCTTCCTCCAAGTTTATTCAGGTGTTGCAGAATTCAGTTCCTAGTGGTTGTACAAATGAGGCTTTCAGCCTAGACACAGCTCTCTCCACAGGCAGTTCATGCCATGACTGTTCACATTTTCCCTGACGCCAGCAGGAGAGCCTGTGTCTGATGCTTCACTTTCTTTTAAAGGCTCNATAATTATAATATGATACTGCCATTTTCAAATTTACAGTTCTTTCGCTGATCAACCGGCTCCTCATTTAAATGACTTTAATGATGTGATACTTCTCGAAACCATAAAGGTGGAACAGGGACATGTCCTATGCTCCCTACAAGTATGCAGGGTGAACGGTAAATGACAAAGAGGTAGCAAGAGTGTCAGCACTGCTGGGCACAAGCTCATCCCTCAAAGTATATTTTTCCTTCTTGTCCCTTGAAGGATGACCTTAATATGTTCCTCTGCACTGTCCATTGCATAAGGCCAGAGGCTGCCCCTAGGGCATGATAAGCCTGATACTATAACACGGAGCCTGAAGACAGTTTTACGACTGGACTTGTACTGCTGTGTTGCACTGAGAGTGTTCCTGTGGGAAATCTGTATTTTTATATTACATTTCGGGGAATAAAAAGACAAACAAAATACCTGCATCGAACAACATGTCATGACATGCTTTGAATATTCTCTTAAAAAACAACCCACCTGTTCTGGCTTCTGGAAAATTTGCCAAGAAAGAAAGATGTTTGTAATCAATGTGCCAACAGGAAATATCACTAAGCTGACACATTATCCTGTCATGTCCTAATGTAATGTACTCCTGGCAGTGAGCTTTTTTTTTTTTTTTAATCATGCTGTATTTTCTTTCTTTCTTTTTTTTATTTTTAAATTAAATTTTATTTTTTTGAAGCATAATTGATTATACATATTTTGGGGGTACTTGACTTTCATTATTTGTACACAATATGTTATGATCAAATCAGTATTATTAGCATATTCATTATTACAAATCATAATTATTCTTTGTGCCCTTTACCCAATTTCTCCCTAACCCCCCTCTCCCTCCCTCTTTCCCACTTCTAGTAACCATAGATTTGTTCTGTCCTTCTGAAAGTTCAATATATTATTGTGGTTTCCTTCCTTCCTTCCTTCCTTCCTTCCTTCCTTCCTTCCTTCCTTCCTTCCTTCCTTCCTTCCTTCCTTCCTTCCTTCCTTCCTTCCTTCCTTTC
>NW_007729294.1:136767-138638 GCF_000696425.1 Galeopterus variegatus | reverse complement strand
TCTTGTGTGGAGCTGAGAGTCTTCCTCCAAGTTTATTCAGGTGTTGCAGAATTCAGTTCCTTGTGGTTGTACAATTGAGGCTTTCAGCCTAGACACAGCTCTCTCCACAGGCGGTTCATGCCATGACTGTTCGCATTTTCCCTGACGCCAGCAGGAGAGCCTGTGTCTGATGCTTCACTTTCTTTTAAAGGCTCCTTTGATTATATCAGTTCCATCCAGGATACTATTCTTTCAATGAACTCAAAGCCAGCTCATTAGTAACTAAGTCATGATACTGATATCCCATTCTAGTCATAGGTCGTCACCTCTCCCCCAGGGTGATGGAGAGGCAAAGGATTATTCAAAGCCCATTTCTTCTGACCAGTGAGAAGCCCTGAAGGGGTCAATTTCCAGGAACCTTCAAGAGAGGCATTCCTCCTCAGAAAATTAACACTGAACTCTGGTCTTCTCTCTGTATTTATTCTTCAGGCAGGAAAGTTACAGAAAAGGAAAATAGGTGGTTACAAAAGAACAGTAAGGTAATTGTCATGGCAATAGTCATTAGGTTCAGTTGCACCAAGGACATCTGCCCTTGGAGCCAACAATTTTGCTGTGTTACAATTCTTTATCTAAAACAGAGACTTTAGCCTGGGGAAAGATTTCTTGTCTTTCACAAGCTTAACATTTCTATGTGTAATTTTAAAAAGTTAGGCTATACCTGAAACTACAGGGCTTTGGAAGCTAGGTCCTGTGAAATACATTTGCTTTATTAATGTTAGTATACTCCACAACAGGTTCTGTCCACATTCAAAGGAGGAGATTCCACAGGGTGTGTACAACAGGGGCACACATCTTGGAATTCTGCCTCCCACAGTCATGTGGCCCAGATCCACATGAATCATCTTCAGATGAAGGAAACCTCCAAACTGATCTTTGGCTCTGGTTTTCAAACCAGATGCCTGCTTATTGCTGATAAGCTGAATTCAATCTGAAATGGTAATAGCATTCTCAGCATTAGTTGATTGGTGGCTATAGATGCTGGGAATACCAAACTGACCAATTTGGTATTCAACCACCAAAAACAAAACATTAATTCTGAGCAAAGTTTAAGGAGCTGAGCTAGAGGTGGAAAATTTGCATGCCAAGTGTGCTACTCTTAGGCAACTGCTATGTATTATTTCATTTTAAGCTCCATGACAGTTCTGAGACTTTGGTCTTATTTAAGATGAGAGAATCGAACCACAGAGGGACTAAGGGACTCATCCAAGCCCATACAGCTAGTCTGTGTGAGAGCTGAGATTTGAACATGTGTGTACTTCTTTAGCTCAGGTTTTTCTAATATAGCATCTACTGTTCCTGTTGAAGGTGGGGTCAGCCACACCAGAGAAGATTTTCCCTTTTTGTAACGCGTGCTTTGTGCCAGTGGTCGTTGATTGTTCTTTAAGGTCATCTTCAAATCTTTTTTGCACATGTTGGGTACATACAAGAGTAAGAACATAGATTGAACTTCAGAATCTTGAGAGGACACAGGCATTATCTTTTTTTCCCCAATTATCCTCATGGGTTTTAATAATCAAGAAACTCACTGTAGGAGGCATTGGGAAGATACAATTTTCATAATCCTCCAATGGATGAGTTAATCACGATTACTTAATTGTAATATCAGTAACAGTGGTGACAGAAGTGACCAAATTAGGAATAAATTAGGAATGTTTTCACAGGTTTAAATGCAGTGGTTTATGTCACTTTGACTGATTGTACGACTTTCACTCACATACAGTGAGCTTAACAGTTATTAAAGCCACACATGCAAGTACTTGTAAATAAAAGAAAAAATACTTCATAGCATTCGTATTACTCTGACAGTGTATTTTTATTTATTTATTTATTTT
>NW_007729294.1:134520-136324 GCF_000696425.1 Galeopterus variegatus | reverse complement strand
CGACTTTCACTCACATACAGTGAGCTTAACAGTTATTAAAGCCACACATGCAAGTACTTGTAAATAAAAGAAAAAATACTTCATAGCATTCGTATTACTCTGACAGTGTATTTTTATTTATTTATTTATTTTTAATTGACAAATTTAAAAAATATATTTATGGTGTAGAATGTGATATTTTGCACACTGTGGAATAATTACATCAAGGTAATTAACATACCCATCACCTCACAACCTTATTTTTGTGATGAGAAGATTTAAAATCTGCTTTTAGCAATTTTCGGATATAAAACAAACTATTCTTAACTACAGTCACCATGCTGCACAGTAGATCTCTAGAATTTATTCATCCTGTGTAACTGAAAGTTTGCATGCTTTGGCCAGCATCTCCCCATCCATCCTCCTCCTTCCTTCCTTCAGCCTCGGTAACCACCATTCTACTTTTTCTGTAGGTTTGACTTTGTTAGATTCCATATGTAAGTGAGGAGACATGATCTTTTTGAGTATTAAAAAATAAAAGAGAAAAGGATTACTGTGCACAGAATCACTTTTGGTCATAAAGGATGACTAGATTGCCTTCTTTAGAACTAAGATGTATGGTTAGCTGTAAGTGTCATTGATTAAACATTTATTTGGTCTTTTTAATTTCTAAACAGAGCTTGACAAGAGTTAATCCTGTAATTCAGATTTACACAGGATCATTCCTTTTTATTTAATTTACATTGGCTCTTTTGTATGTCCTTAAGTCTTGCTTTATGTCTATATTGTTAGGCAGTAGAAAATGGTTTCACTGGGGTTTTTCCACAATTTTAGGTATCTAAATTCACAAACAGCACAACAATTCAAAAAAGTTGTTTAGTAATTAAGGTGTGAAATGTAATATGAAACTCAGTAACTGAACGTAAAAAGCCAGTGGGATTTTGTGGTAAAATTATTCACTGAAAGTAAAGACCCTGAATAAATGCACCCTTGAGTGAGGTAGGAAAATGTCTATCCAGTGACACAGAGACGTGGGAAGAGCACATCACTGTCTTTTCTTGGACTCAGGTGGTGGAGGGAAGGATGGAGGCTCCCTTTCTAGAATTTGAAACTCTTGGCTGGCTTTCTTCTCCAGGAATTTGTGAGTTGAATTTATACTGCCTGTGGATCCAAGAACATTGGAGCCAAGAAATTAACATAAAAATTTACCCTAGACTGATAACATGCCCTGATTTACAAGCAAAACTACTTTTGGGGGTTGTTATGAGCTGAATTATGTCCCCCTGATTTATATGTTGAAATCCTAATCCTCAGCACCTGAGAGTGTGACTGTATTAGGAGATAGGGTCTTTAAAGAGGCAATTAAGGTATAGAGAGGTCCTTGTGAAGACACAGGAGAAGACAGTCATCTGCAAGCCCAGGAGAGAGGCCTCAGAAGGAACCAACCCTGCCGAACCTTAACACCAGACTTACAGCCTCCAAAACTGTAAGAAAATGAATTTCTATTGTTTATGCCATCAGTCTTTGGCGCTTTGTAAGGGAAGCCCTGGCAAATTAATACAGGGGGTGATTCCACAACAGAAATCGCAGTGGATTCTCATAGAAAAAACACAGCCTTACTAATTTTCATATCTCAATTTATAAAATAATCAACAATGAGGCAACATTCTACCATGAATGGGGGCATTATTAGAACTTTGAGAAGTTAAAAAATTAGAATGGCAGTCTGAAGTACAGCATAATGTAAGCATATTCAAAATGGTTAATATGTAAATGAAGGAATTGGCACCTTAATAAAAGATTAAAATACTGTGAAGAACAAATA
>NW_007729294.1:131648-133205 GCF_000696425.1 Galeopterus variegatus | reverse complement strand
AACAGAGTGCTAAACCGAGGGTCAGGATACCTTACTTCTAGTTCCCAAGGAGCTCTGTTCCTTTGGGCAATTTATCTAGACCGTCTGTTACTTTTTCTTCATCATTAAAAGAAGGAATTGAAGGATCTTAGAGGCAAAGCACGAGCTCCAGTGTCAGACTGACTTGCTGCCGGGTCTTTCGTGCTCAATAACTACTTGTTGGAGGGAGTTACCTAGTCTCCCTGCGCCTGTTATCGATCTGGAATATGGGGGTGTCAATACCTGGCCCAGGTGGCTGTGGGGGATCGTTGAGATACTCTACGTGATTTGAGTCCTACTGTGCTCAGCACAGAGAAGGAAGACAGACAGCTGGTGCTCTTCAAGTTTCTAACGTCCTTTTTAATTCTAACATTCTCAGATCCATGATTTGATTTTAATGAGTAAACCAATTTGTGGGGAATATGGGAATTAAGTATTTTATATTGCAGTTTCATGGATCTTTATTTGACAAATATATTGTAGTAAACTCATTTTGTTAAACTTGAAATGGACGTGTTTTTCTCACAAGTTTTACTTTATTAGAGTAGATGCAAAGGCTGACCCCTTGTGGCCAAGAGTGATAACTACAGGCTGTAACCCTTTCCTGAAACTTCAGCTTTAGACATCGGCTGCCACCTGGCTCCTGCGCTGAGAGGCAATACTGACTACANAATATGTAAATGAAGGAATTGGCACCTTAATAAAAGATTAAAATACTGTGAAGAACAAATAGGCAGAAATTTAAAAATTAAAAAATAGTCTTTGAATTAAAAAATAAATGGTTTCATTAAATAGAAATTAGATATTAGACACAGGTTAAAAATTAATAAGTTTGAAGATGGATATGTGGAAATTATACAGCATTCAGCACCAGGGGTCATAAGTGAAACCTACAGAGGAGATGTTAAGAGACATTGAGAACAGAATGATGTATTTCTGAATATACATCAGAAGTGCTAGAAGAGAAAAATAGAGAAAGCAGAGGAGGAAATATTCAGAAGTCATGACTAAGATGTTCTACATGACTCAGATTCATGAAGTCAAGTATGAAACGCCTCCTGAGCAGATTACATAAAAAATGCAAGGGCACCCATCACAATGTACTGTGATTACAAAATATCAAAGACATGGAGAACGCCTTGGAGGCAACCAAAGATGATGTACAATCATCAGATTTACATTAATCTTCTCAACAGTAATAATAGAGGCCAGAAGATGATAGAATAATACTAAGTTTCTGAGGGAAAACTACAGTTAAATAAAAATTTGAATGAAGTTAAAATAATTTATTCAGGATTTTTGGCTTTCTTATTGACTTCATGAAAATTAGACATTCTGTGAAACTTGTATTTCTTTGGACACGTTTCAGTGAAAAAAAAAACTGGCTTTATCAGCTCTTTGCAGCTTACCTTATGTCATCAAGGGTGGCTGTCACCTCTACCTAGTATCAGTTTGGGAAGGTGGCAACATGGTGGAAGAACAGAGTGCTAAACCGAGGGTCAGGATACCTTACTTCTAGTTCCCAAGGAGCTCTGTTCC
>NW_007729294.1:128224-130542 GCF_000696425.1 Galeopterus variegatus | reverse complement strand
TTAGAACATCTCACTCCATAGAGGTTCCGCTATTTCTTAGTAGTGGCAGCTTCAGCCCGACTATGTTTTAAAAATAGTCTATGAATAATATAAGAACACTGCTGTTACTTGCTCAGCTTTCAATTAATGTTAGCTCTCTCCCACCTTTTCCTTCTGAAGCCATGAAGTAAAAGATTTGATAGATGAGGTTTAAAGTCCTATTATTCCAGTTAAAGTAGGCCTATGAAATTGCAATAATTATGGCTAATAATTCATTTATTTTTTAGTTAAAAAGAAGTCTGAACATTTGGCTCATAATAAAATACAAAATTCTCTCATACCAAAGTAATGCTACAAATATTTCCTTAATTGAATAATTATGGCTAATAATTCATTTATTTTTTAGTTAAAAAGAAGTCTGAACATTTGGCTCAGAATAAAATACAAAATTCTCTCATACCAAAGTAATGCTACAAATATTTCCTTAATTGCAAAAACGTATAGCAGGTATCAAAATGAAGGGAAGAAAGCATTTAATTCCTGGTTTAGATGGCGCAACAGAGGTTTCCTTGCCATTTTCTTGGTGTGCTTCCCATGAAAGTGTCACAGGGGAAGTGGGGATGGTAGGTTGGTTCTCCAGACACAAGCACAGGGACAGAACTTGGGATGCAAGATGTTTGCTAGGGGTCAACACCTGCGAAGGGAGGAAAGAAGAGGAGGCAGGACCTGGCAGAGAGAGAAGTCCAACAGCAGATGCAGGTCCAGGAAAGGCTTGGCTAACCTAGCAGGGAGCTCTGGAAAGAGTGTGGCCTGTCTAGTGTCCCATGGTGGGCTGCAATGACTACAACTTCATGCTCCCACCTGGCATGACCTGGGGTAAGGGGACTCTGCAGCTGAGGCCAAACTTGAAGGAGCTGTACAGTGAGTCATTCTTTGAAGAGAAGTCTGGGGGCAGACCTTCGTGTCTACCACGGTATCGCTGACTCGGATGAGGGAACATCAGTCCATCCCCACCTTTTATAGGCAATCTTCTTGTTGATCCCCAAATACAGCTTATCACAGCTCCGGTCATTTGTGCTGAAAGCCCTTCCTGCTGTCTACTGTCTCTGTCTCCTACAGGTCCACCAAGCGTCATGCTATCCTTTCCTACACAATTTCCTCTCTTGCTCTGGCCTTGGTTACGCTTGTCCTTTTCCCAGAAGCAGTGCTAGTCTGTATTACCAAATTGAACATATAGTTATTCTACCTTGCATTTTTAAAGTATGTGTATTCTGTCTTTTTAACTAAATCCTAAGTCAGGGGTTCCAAAACAGGTTTTGTGTTGCACTCCAAAGCTGTTTGTTTGTTAATGCCTGCCTGGTGGAAAGCTGTGTCTAGAAGGACTCTGAGTCTGAATCCATGTTCAGTGAGAAGTAGAACCATCACTGATGACATTTGTACTCATGCCAGGGAGAGAGGTGACATCCATTGAAATGTTTGCCTTCCAACCCTGTTGTCAACTCTCCACATGGTAACGGTAACATATATAAAAAAAACACTTTACAGTATTTGCTGAATGTATAAATGAATTACTGTAAGGCCCTCAGGGGATGCTTTAGTTGGGGAGTACAAGCCCTGTAGGGAGAAGTTCCTGTGATACACATGCAGAAGTGAAGCCGCTGGATTATAGAGTATTTGATTTTATTAATACTGCCGGTTTACTCCTTAGCTTCTGTGTCTACCCACAACCATTATCCAGTCGTAACTTTTACAATGAACAAGCAAGACTCGTGGAATGAAATCAGTAAACAGCTTAAGGTCTGCCTCCTGCTATACATTTAAATACTTTGGGTGGCTCTTTCCTTATGTCCCTGCAAGGGGAGTCCAGTGGACAGCACAACTTTTCTGTACGCTTTAGGTGGTAAAAATTTCCTTTTAAGCAATAAAACACAGTTTTAATAAGGTAATTAAATACCCAGCCCAATCTAAGAGTCAAGTTTTAATTTGGGTTTCAGAGTCTTCTCTCTTTCCTGCTGCCCGATCCTGTTGCAACCCAGAAGCCTGTGTCTGTTCAGCATCTTTCCTCACTCCCCGCAGGCTGCTTCTGCCCCTTTTTCCTCCTCCAGCCAAAAGCGATTTCTGGCCCCTTCAGCGGAAAACCGAGGTAGAGCAAGAAACAGCAAGGCGGATGGGAGAATTTGTGCTTGGTGGGTTGTGTTTTGGCCACCTAGCAGCTGAACTCTCTGGACTTGAGAGACATTTTTAAAATACTTACTTTAAATTGAGATATAATTCACATACCATAAAAGCCACCCCTTTAATGTGTAGAATTTAGTGCTTCTAAGTATATTCACAGGGTT
>NW_007729294.1:126333-127595 GCF_000696425.1 Galeopterus variegatus | reverse complement strand
ACCATAAAAGCCACCCCTTTAATGTGTAGAATTTAGTGCTTCTAAGTATATTCACAGGGTTTTGCAACCATCACCACTAATTCAATAACATTTTCATCACCACCCAGAAAACCCTGTACCCATGAGCCATCACTCTCCATTGCCCCTCACCTCAGTCACTGACAACCTACAATCTTCTTTCTGTCTCTATGGATTTGCTTATTCTGCACATTTTATATCAATGGAATCATACAATGTGTGGCCTTTTGTGACTGGCTTCTTTCACTTAGCACATCAATGCCTCATTCCTATACAAGGCTGAATAATATTTCATTGTATGGATATACCACCTTTTGTTTATCTATTCATCAGATATTGGACACTTGGATTGCTTCCAGTATTTGGCTATTATGAATAATTATTATTAAATTATTAATTATTATTATTATATTATTAAAATAATGCTGCTATTAATATTTATGTACAAGTTTTAAAAAAATGAACATATGTTTTCAATTCTCTTGCATATCTACAAAGAATAGACTTGCTGGGCCATATGGTGACTTTATATAGTAGTCCACTCTTATTCATGGTTTCACTTTCCATGTTTTCAATTAACTGTGGTCAACCACGGTCAGAAAATGTTAAGTGGAAAATCCCAGAAATAAATGATTCATAAGTTTTAAATTGTGTGCCACGCTGAGTAGAGTGATGAAATCTTGTGCCATCCCTGTCCATCCTGTCTGGGATGTAAATCATCCCCTCGTCCAGCGTATCCACACTGTAGATGCTGCCCACCTGTTGGTCACTTGGTAGCTGTCTTGGTTATCAGATCGATTATTATGGTAGGTATCTCAGTGCTTGTGTTCAAGTCACCCTAATTTTACTTCATGATGGCCCCAAATTGCAAGAGTAGTGAAGGTGGCAATTGGAAAATGCCAAAGAGAAGCCAGAAAGTGCTTCCTTGAAGTGAAAAGGTGAAAGTACTCGACTTAAAAAGGAAAGGAAAAAAATCATATGTTGAGGTTGCTAAGTTCTCTGGTAAGAATGAATCTTCAATCCGTGAAATTGTGGAGAAGGAAAAAGAAATTCATGCTAGTGTGCTGGTTCATCTCAAACTGCAAAAGTTATGGCCACTGTGTGTGATAAGTGCTTAGTTAAGATGGAAAAGACGTGAAATTTGTGGGTGGAAGACACTAGCGGAAATGTGTTCTGATTGATAGCAATCAGTTCGACCCTATCTGAGGTTTCTGGCATCTACTGGGGGCTCTTGGAAAGTATCC
>NW_007729294.1:109762-126075 GCF_000696425.1 Galeopterus variegatus | reverse complement strand
TGAAAAGGTGAAAGTACTCGACTTAAAAAGGAAAGGAAAAAAATCATATGTTGAGGTTGCTAAGTTCTCTGGTAAGAATGAATCTTCAATCCGTGAAATTGTGGAGAAGGAAAAAGAAATTCATGCTAGTGTGCTGGTTCATCTCAAACTGCAAAAGTTATGGCCACTGTGTGTGATAAGTGCTTAGTTAAGATGGAAAAGACGTGAAATTTGTGGGTGGAAGACACTAGCAGAAATGAGTTCTGATTGATAGCAATCAGTTCGACCCTATCTGAGGTTTCTGGCATCTACTGGGGGCTCTTGGAAAGTATCTTGTGTGATAAGTGCTTAGTTAAGATGGAAAAGACGTGAAATTTGTGGGTGGAAGACACTAGCGGAAATGTGTTCTGATTGATAGCAATCAGTTCGACCCTATCTGAGGTTTCTGGCATCTACTGGGGGCTCTTGGAAAGTATCCCCTGTGGATAAATCCCCAGCATTTAACATTTTGAAAAACTGCCAAGTTGTTTTTGACAGTGTCTGCATCATTTTAGATTCCCACCAGCAGTGTACGAGGGTTCTCATATCTCCACATCTTCACCAAAGCTTATTTTCTGTTTGTTTGTTTTTTATTATAGCCATCCTAGGGGGATTGAAGTGGTATCTCAGTGTGGTTTTAATTTGCATTTTTCCTAATGACTAATGATGCTGAGCATCTTTTTACATGTGTATTGGTCTTTTGGATATCTTATTTGTATAAGCCTATTTAAGATTTTTGGCTATTTGTCTCTTTATTGTTGAATTGTAAGTGTTCTTTGTATATTCTGGATACTAGACCCTTATCAGATATGTGATTATAAATATTTTCTCCCATTCTGTGGGTTGTCTTTTTACTTTCTTGATAGTGTCCTCATTATTATTATTTTTGATAGTATATATTTAGGGGATACTGAGTGATATTTTGTTACATGTATAGAATGTGTGATGTTCAAATTGGGATAATTGGCATATCCATCATCCCAAACATTGATCATTTCTTTGTGTTGAGAACATTTGAGCTCCTCTTTTCTAGCCATTTGAAATAATGCAATAAATTATTATTAATTATAGACACCTAGCACTGCTGTAGAACACTAGAACTTACTCTTCCTATCTAGCTGTAAGTTTGTATCCATTAATCAATCTTTCCTTATGCCTATTCTCCCCCTGACCCTGCCCAACCTCTAGTAAACATAATTCTTGATAATGTCCTTTGACACACAAAAGTTTTAAATTTTGATAAAGTCTGATTAATCTGTTTTTCTTTGGTTGCTTGTGATTCTGTTGTCATATGTAAGAAACCGTTGCCTAATCCAAGATCATAAAGATTTACTCTTAAGTTTTCTTCTAAAAATTGTATAGTTTTATCTCTAACATTTAAATCTTTGATCTATTTTGAGTTAATTTCAATATATGATGTGAGTTACTGATCCAAATTCATTCCTTAGCATGGGGATATCCAGTTGTCCCAGCACCGTTTATTGAAAGAACTCTTATTTTGAAAATTAGTTGAATGTAGATGTGTGGGTTTATTTCTAGACTCTGAATTTTATTACACTGGTTTACATGTCTATCCTTATACCATCACCACACTTTACTGACTAGCATAGCTTTGCAGTAAGTTTTGAAATTAGGAAGTGTGAGTCTTCCAACTCTATTTTTCTTTTTCAAGATTGTTTAGGCTGTTCTGGGTCTATTGCAATTCATATAACTTTTATCATTAGCATTTTTATTTCTGTAAAAAAGGCTTTTGAAATTTGCTAGGGTTTGCTTTGAATCTGTAGCTCAGTCTTGGGAGTATTGCCATCTTAACAGTATTAAGTCTCCCAATCCACTAGCAGGGTGTATCTTTCCATTTATTTAGATCTTCTTTCATTTTTTTCACCCATGTTTTGTAATTTTCAGTATGTATCTTGCACTTCTTTAGTTACATTTATTCCTAAGTATTTTAGTCTTTTTGAAACTTTTGTAAATGAAACTGTCCTTGCTAGTTAACAACTCATTTTTGTATATTGACCTGTATTTTGCAACCTTGGTGAACTTGCTCATTAGCTCTAACTCTGTGTGTGTGTGTGTGTGTGTGTGTGTGTGTGTATGTATTCTTTAGGATAATTCAAACAGAAGATCATATCATCTGCAAATAGAGATTGTTTTACTTCTTACTTGACCATTATGATGTCTTTTATTTACTTTTCTTGCTTAATTGTCTGGCTCAAACCTCCACTACAATGTTAAATGGAACTGGCAGTAGTGGACATTCTTGTCTTGTTCCTGGTCTTAGGAGGAAAGAAACTTTTCTTTCACTAGTATATATGACATTAGCTGTGCGTTTGTCATAAGTGTCCTTTATCGTTGTTTTTTTAATCATGAAAAGACGTTGGATTTTCTCAAATGCATTTTCTATATACGTTGAAGTGATCATGTGGGTATTTCCCTTTATTTTATTAATATGATATATTACATTGATTGATTTTCATAGGATCAAACAACCTTGTGTTCCTGGGATAAATCCCACATGGTTGCAGTGTAAAATCCTTTTTGTATGTTGCTGGACTCTGCTAGTATTTCACTGAGAATATGTATATCTATATTCTCAGGGATATCGATCTTTTCTTTATTTGTAATGCCATTGGTTTTGGTATCAAGATAATATTGGCTTCATAGGATGAGTTACGAAGTGTTCCCTTCACTTCTATATATTAGAAAAATTTCTGAAGAATTGGTATTAATTATTCATTAAATGTTTGGTACAATTCACAGGTGAAGCCACCTGGTCCTTGGTTTTTCTTTGTGACTAATGTTTTGATTACTAACTCAATCTCTTTACTGAATCTTAAAGAGATTAAGCAATATCCCTATCTTGTAAGTGGTAGTAATAGGATACAAACTTAAGTAATTCTGACACCAAAACCTGTATTTCAAACTAATATTGGCTAAAATACATACTTTTATTTATATATGATATATTCTTACTATGAAGATAATATATTCATGTTTAAACATTTTTTAAATTGTAGAAAAGTACAAAGAAAATAAAAATGATCCATAACACTGTTCAATATGTTGATGTATTTTCTTTCAGTACCTTTTCTAACTATTTTCTATATGTATAGATTTAATATTTATTAGACGCGGTTGTTGTTATACTTTTCACAAAATTTTGTTTTCTTTTTTACTAATTCAGTCTGTCTTGTGAGTTTTCATGTCCCTAGTAGTTCTTCAAAAGCATTATGTTAAATTATTGCCTAGTATTTCACTGTGTAATTCCATTAATCACAACAGATTTTCCCTTTTCTCTGTTTAATATTTAGGTTATTTTAATTTTGTGTTTTGCTATTACAAATAATGCTCTCCAGGTTATCTTGAACTTTGTTGCATCTGAGTTTTTAAAAATATATTCCTAGAAGTGGAATACTGGATCAAAGACTAGAAACATTTTTAAGGTTCTTCATTTACTTGGTAAGTGAAAAGGCTTAACAATTTATAGTTGCATTAAATACATTTTTTGTTTATCCCTCTCTGATAATATTGTTGTTTTTAAAGTGTTTTCTGATTTATTAATTTTAAAAAGTTGTCTTGTAGATGTGATATTGATAGTGGGCTGCTCTTCAGGGAGAACTGTAGAGGGAGCAAATACTGATTTTTCCAGGAAACAAGCAACTGATACCTACATCTTTCCTCTTCATGTGTTTTAGCCTTTACAGATAAGAGGTTTCTCCCTATTGAAATTTCCATTCCACATTAAAAATGTGAAAAGACCAGCACATAAACCCAGATTTATGATGGAGCTGTGCACCCATCCAGTAAGTCCTTGAGCTTTGCTTATTCTCAGCTCAACAATAAAAAGTAGAATTGCTAGCAGGATATTCTGGATACACAAATAAACTACAGTCTGACTAGTTCAGCTCATTGGATATTCTCAGTAAGTAGTAACTAATGAAAAATAACACAGAAAATTATGTCATTACCAGATGGTTAATAATATCAATATTCTAATTTACCTAAAAGAACCCATAACTCATAATAGAGAACAGAAAAGAACTGAAACAATTACTCTAAAAGAAATTAGGTTTTCCTTGTATCTAGTTACAATGAATATAAATAATTTGAAATATCAGAAAGTAGCAAAACAATTGAAATCAGTATTTTCAAATCCTCTACCCTGCCTTCTTTACCCTACAAAACTTCAACAATAACAACAAAACCAAACAAACAAGGAATTAAATAAAGTATACACTTGGACTGTGCACAAGTAGCAAAGTGGGCTCATTTTATTTTCTTGTTTGCTCTCTGCTCTGGCACACTGGCAGAGAAAGTCACACGTGCTAGGATGATGAGATACTTCCAGCAGAAGAGGAAAGGGGCAGAGCAAACAGACTGGATGATCCACGAACTCAGTGTGCAGCCCTGGGATCACTGAAAGCTGACTGAATGAGCTGGAAAAGAACAAGCAGCGATTCTGGATACACAAATAAACTCCAGTCTTCAGAAGCATTTTGGAACTGTATGATGGTATGTGGATCACTCCCTTGTAGAAAGACATTTCAAAGATTGAAAGGGTACAGGGGAGAGCAAAGGAAATGACTCTAAGTACAGGCTTCTGTAACAATGATACTTTATACCTCCTCTGCACTTTTCTGCAAAGGGAATGAAAGTTCCCAATTGACTGCTGAAGGTCACCCTCTTCGGGAGAGACACAGGCTAGGTGTAAGAAATACAAGTCCCAACAAGAAGTTATCTAATGAAATCACTTGAAAATCCTACCATAAGTAGGTGTTGGTGTTAAACTGGGAAAGCTCTTTTAAAATATTTTCCAAAGATATTAGAGGAATAAAACACAATCTTGACTTGGGAGCCAGTAAGCCCTGCCACTTACTGGTAAGGTAACCCAAGGCAGGTCAGACAAGCAATCCTGGCCTTGGTTTCTAAGCTGGACCTTATGGGGAAGTAAATTTGGCAATTAATCAGGAATAATTTTTATCGTGATGGGCTCTATAAATGATTAATGTTTTAGGTATAGTGTTGTGTTTATAGGTAGCCCATCCATAGCGAATGGGAAAGAGTTAACAGCAAAAGCACAGACTACTGTACTGGGTGGAAATTTTGAATAAAAACAATAATTTTTATAAAGTCAATGCTTCTATGCAGCTGGATAGACATTTCTGCTTGGGAACTATTTTGTTCCCACTAAAGTCCAAGAAAGCCTGTATAATCTCTTTTCACCATCAAAGCAGAGACCTTCGTTAAGAGGGAGAGAGAAAAAAAGACAGATAGCAAATGGCAGTTATTTTGCAGAGTATATTTTGAAAAAATAAAGACACCGCTATGAAGTAGCAAATTAACTAGAACTAGAGAAATACAGTCAATGAGGTAAAAGGTGAAACTGTCTCAATCTTCAACATAACTTTTGAGATGTCTTTGTGATTAATATAAATATCAAAATAAAAACATCTTTTCAAACAAGGTTAGGCATAGCCCTTGGAAGCAGAGCGTATAGCTGAAAATTAGTAAAGACACAGACTGGAGAGGGTCCAGGTAGAATCAGAACACAGACAAGAGCCAAAATTGGCAAAGGGCTCTCCTCTTTGATAAGGGGATATTGCAAGCCAGCGCTGAAACCTCACAAATACTGTTTGTAAGTTGTTACACTCGTACTGTTACATGTAAGTGTGTATGTGGAAATACATATATAGGTGGCTAGCTACAGATATAGATGCAGAAGTTAATGTTTAGTAAACTTTATGTACTTTCCATTCTGTACTTTGCAGAATATCCCTCAAAAGACTCTTTGTTATTGATGTGCGTATCCTGTAACAGATAACACTTCCAGCTAATGAGTGACCTGTGTTTCACACTTGCATCTCATGTCCCCCACATTCATTCATTCAACAAACATTTATTAAGCACTTGCTATACCGTAGGTAGTGTACTTATCCCATGAAGATTAGTAAGTAAAGCAGAACCTTGCCATCAAGAAATTTAACATCTTGTGGCGGGAGAACGCTATTTAAATAGATAGGTCTCTAAGTAATTTTCAACTCTGTCTTTATCACTATCTTGTCCAACTTATTCTAGAAAGCTTTCCTAACTCACTCACTGGTTTGGACCCCATGAAGAATATGAATCTTCATCAATCCATCTATTGTTTGTTAAAAGTAAAATGCTGGGTTGGCTTTAAAACCCTTGATAGATCTAGATATTCAATATTTACTCCAAAGTCATGTCTCACATTTATTTATTTATTTATTTATTTAGTCTTTTTTTGTGACCGGTAAGGGGATCGCAACCCTTGGTGTGGTGTTGCCCACACCCCACTCAGCCAGTGAGTGCACCGGCCATTCCTATATAGGATCCGAACCTGCAGCGGGAGCATCGCTGCGCTCCCAGCGCCGCACTCTCCCGAGTGCGCCACGGGCTCGGCCCACATGTCTCATATTTAAATAAGTGTAAAATGAGCATGACTGAGTCAGTTTTTTCTTCAAACATCAGTTGGTCAGCTGGAATGTAATAAGTCTACTTAAAGGACAAAAACAACAGCAACAAAATCAGCCTATGGACTATCCAGGATGGTTAATTTGATTTAGTGAGGGAAATTATGAATAAATATAAAAACCCAGAAGCAGCATGGTGGTTTCTGTATAATTAGTAATTATGTTTCAGCCATAGCTTTTAATCATATTACTTGGACTGTAATAGGGCAATAAATTCAGGACAGCTTGGTTTTGGATTCAAAAACCTGGCATAACAAGTGCAACTTGTGAATGCCCACAGTGATATTTTCTTCCATTTCACTATGGCAGCTGAATTATCCTTCAACATACCAGTTTATCTCTCGCATTTGTACATATTGAGCTAAAGTAGAGGAAAACATAAAAACCATCAGCCAGCCCCCATCAGTGTGTGCCCAGATCCCATGAGTGCCCTGTTTCCCTTCAGTGTTCATTAATCCTTCATGAACTCCATCACCTTCACCATCCCATCTGCTCTGAACAGAAGGAAGAGAGGACCATCACATATTCCACACCAGGTTTCTAACTCTGCCAGATCACAGTGGTCTTTAGCCATATGCCACACATTATTAGAGAACAGATCTTTCTGTTTGCATGACAAGCTGTAGATTCTGGACAGCCCTCCAGGGATACCTCCAGATAGAGTAGAGAGTGTGCCGGGTGTTTCCCCAACAGTGATGAAGAACACAGGCTTTGGCTTTGTCAACACCAGGCTCACATTGCAGCGCCTGCACTGTGGGATCATGTGCAAGTCACTCTCCTCTGTAATCCACAGGTGTGTAAATCTGCCCTGTGGAGCTGGACGCCCAGGAAGATGGCTTCATGCTGGAGGGATGGACTCCAGTGCCAGCCTGGGATCAAAGCCTGTGTTCAACTGTGGGCAATCCCTTATGTCTCTGTGCTTTGCTTTCCTCATCTTTAAAATGGGAATACTTGTAGTGAATCCACAGAGAGCTCTCAAGGTAATTAAATAGATTAAGAAAGCATTGCATCTGGCACATAAGTATTTATGTGAAGTGCTAGCAATCATTGTAACTTTATGTCAGAATCGAATGATGTGAACTTATTTTTTAAAAAACTAGAACATTGCCCAGCACATAGAAAGCTCTCAAATATGGTGGCAGAGTTGGCAATGTGAAATTATGCTGAGAAGTGAAGCACAATGGGAATTTGCCATGCTCACTGGATTTGTATTAATGACGAACTTCAGTGAATTTAGTCCTATTTAGATAGAGACAACTGTTACTAGCCAAGAAAATAGGAGACCCAGTTGTAATAAAAAGGCCGTTATGATGAGCTGTGCACACCAGGTTGGGCAAATATTATGAGATTCCTTCTTACCATGAAAACTTTGAGAACATTGTCCTGAGCAAACCAGAGAAGTAATAATATGTACACTGACCAAGCTGGTGCACAGGTGAGTGCAGGCTCCTGCATGGCTGACCTCTGACTCAGCAGCTGCAGGCCTGCCCAGGCCTGCCCCAGCCCCAGAGCAGCCTGCTCGCCATCAAGCCAGCACCCAAGTGAGTATAGGCTCCCATGCAGCCAACCCCTCATGTAGCTACCACAGGGCCAGCCAAGCCCCAGAGGTGCCCACACAGCAACTGAGCCAGGGCCCGGGTGAGTGCAGGCTCCCACATGGCTGACCTCTGATGCAGGAACCATAGGCCCATCCCAGGCCCAGAGGGGCCCTGCACAATGACCGAACCAGTACCCAGGTGAGTGAAGGCTCCTGAGCAGCTGATCCTGACACAGCCATAGACCCACCCAGGCCCACCTGAGCCCCAGAGGGACCCACACACCAATCAAACAGGAGCCAAGGCAGCCTACTACACACTCAACTGCATTGATAGAAGAAGAGTCACCAGAAGAGCTTATAAATACAGGAGGAAGTCTTACCCCTCACAGCCCACTTCAGAGTAACAGAAGAAACAAGTGTCCTACCAGATGATCAAACACCAATGAAAAAATAGTAGAGCTACAAATAAATAAGAAGATAGGAGACCACCAAAGGAATATGCTAATACTCAAGTACCAGACCCCATAGGGTAAGAAATCCTTGAGATGTCCAAAAAAGAATTCTGAGCACTGATCTTAAGAAAACTCAAAGAGATAAGAGAAGAATCAATTAGAGAACATAATGAAACAAGAAAAAATATCCAGGATATGAAGGAAGACATTTACAAAGAGATCAATACCTTAAAAAAGAATGGAATAGTACTCCTAGAAATAAAGGATTCACTCAATGAAATAAAAAACAAAATGGAAAACATGAGCAGTAAGCTAGAACAAACAGAAGACTTTCAGATCTTGAAGATGGTCTTTTTGAAATAACCCAAGAGGACAAAAAAAAAAAAAAAAAACAGGAAAAAAGAAAAAAAAATGAAGAAAACTTAAGAGAGCCTGCAGACAACCTGAAGCACACAAACATCTGAATCATGGGTATTCCAGAAGGGGAAGAGATAGCAAAAGGCATTGAAAACCTATTCAAGGAAGTAATAACAGAAAACTTCTCAGGTATAGTAAGAGATGCAGACGTTCAGATCCAGGAAGCTCAAAGTTCCCTAAACAAATGCAATCCAAAGAGATCCTCTTGAAGACACATTATAGTCAAATTGGAAAAACTCAAAGACAAAGAGAGAATTCTAAGAATAAAGAGAGAAAAGCATAAAGCCACCTATAAAGGAGCCCCCATCAGACTAACAGATTTCTCAACTGGAATCTTACAGGCCAGAAGAAAATGGAATGATATATTCAAAATACAAAAAGAATGGTCAGCCAGGAATTCCATAACCAGCAAGGTGGTCCTCCAGAAATAAAGGAGAAATAGTATATTTTCCAGAAAAACAAAAATTATGGGAGTTCACTACCACACAACCATCCCTACAAGAAATTGTCAGAGGAGTCTTGCATCCAGAATCTGAAAAATAATAATCAGTATCATGGATTTACAAGAAAGAGGAAAACCCACTGTTAAAACAAAAATGCTAATGAGAGAGAGAAAGAAGCTAAATCATGTCACCTCAAAAATTCAACTAACATTGAAGATGAAAAATAAGAGGTGAATAAAGGAACAAATCATATTTAAAACATCTAAACAAAAAGTAATATAATGACAGGAGTAAAGCAATATTTATGAATAACAACCCTAAATGTAAATGGATTAAACTTCCCATTCAAAAGACACAGACTGATTGATTGGTTTAAAAAGCTAGACCCAACTATATGCTATCTTCAAGAGACCCATCTCACCTACAAAGATACACACAGACTAAAAGTGAAGGGATGGAAAAAGATATACCATGCAAATGGAAACCAAGAACAAGGAGGAATAGCTATTCTTATGTGGGATAAAATAGACTTCAAAACAAAATCCATAAAAAGAGACAAAGAAGGCCATTATATAATGATAAAGGGATCTATCCAGTTGGAAGACATAACAATCAAAAATATTTATGCACCCAACACTGGAGCACCCAGATATGTAAAGCAAATACCCTTAGAGCTAAAAAAAGAGACAGACCTTAACACAATAATAGTGACCTGAATACTCCTCTCTCAGCATTTGACAGATCTTCCAGGCAACAAAACAACAAAGAAACACAGGATTTACACTACACCTTAGACCAGTTAAACCTGGCAGGCATCTACAGAACATTTCATCCAGCAGCTAGAGAATATACAATCTTCTCATCAGCACATGGAACATTCTCCAGGATAGACCACATACTACGTCCCAAATCAAGTCTTAGCAAATTAAAAAAAAAAAAAATGAATCATCCCAAGTATATTTTCTAACTATAATGGAATAAAATTGGAAATCAATATCAAGCAAAATTCTGGAAACTACTCAAGTGCATGGAAACTAAACAACAGACTCCTGAATGACCTATGGGTCCAAGAAGAAATTAAACATGAAATAAAAAAAATTCTTGAAACTAACAAAAATAAAGATACATCACACCAAAACCTGTGGGATACTGCAAAAGCAGTACAAAGAGGGAAGTTTATTACAATAAACACTTACATCAAAAGAATGGAAAGACTTCAAATAAACACCCTAACACTATGCCTCAAAGAACTGGAAAAACAACAATCCAAGCCTAAAACTAGTAGTCAGAAAGGAATAATTAAGATCAGGGAAGAGTTAAATGAAACAGAGAACCCCAAAATGATATAAAAGATAGATAAAACAAAAAGTTGGTTTTTTGATAAGATAAATAAAATAGACAAACCATTAGCTAGGTTAACAAAAAAAAGAGAGAAGACCCAAATAACAAATATCAGAAATGATAAGGGAGACATATAACTGATACCACAGAAATACAAAGAATCATTAGAGATTATTATAAACAGCTGTACCTGAACAAATATGAAAACCTAGAGGAAATGGATAAATTTCTGGACACATACAAACTACAGAAACTGAACCAAGAAGACATAGAAAACCTCAACAGACCAATAACAAGCAATGAGATTGAAGCAGTAATCAGCAACCTTCCAAAAAAGAAAAGCCCAGGACTGGATGGGTTTACAGCTGAATTCTATCATACCTTTAAAGAAGAATTAACACCACTTCTCTTCAAACTTTTCAGAAAAGTTGGAACTTAAGCCATTCTCCCAAACTCATCTCTGAGGCCAGCAACACTCTCATACCAAAACAAGATAAAGACACAACTAAAAAAGGAAATTACAGGCCAATATCCTTGATGAACATAGATGCAAAAATCCTCAACAAAATATTAGCCACCAGAATACAACACGTCAAAAAAATTATACACCATGATCAGGTTGGATTCATCCCAAGGATGCAAGGTTGGTTCAACATATGCAAGTCAATAAATGTTATACACCACATCAACAAAACCAAGGACAAAAACCACATGATTATCTCAATAGATGCAAAAAAAAAAAAAAAAAAAAAAAAAGCATTTGACAAAATTCAACATCGCGTCATGATAAAGACTCTCAGCAAATTAGGTGTAGAAGGAAATTACCTCAACACAGTAAAAACCATTTATGACAAACCAATCTCCAATATCATCCTGAGTGGGGAAAAGTTGAGAGCCTTTCCCTGTAAAATAGGAAAAAGACAAGGATGCCCACTCTCACTACTACTATTGAACATAGTATTAGAAGTATTAGCCAGAGCAATCAGGCAAGAGAAAGAAATAAAGGGCCTCCAGATTGGAAAGAACAAAGTCAAACTGTTTTTGTTTGCAGATTGCATAATCTTATATTAGAAAAACCTATAGAATCTACCAAGAAACTCTTAGAGATGATTAACAATTTCAATAATGTTGCAGGATACAAAATCAACACTCAAAAATCAGTAGCATTTTTATACTCCAGTAACAAACTAGCAGAAAAAGAAATGAAGAGAGCAAGCCCATTTACAATAGTCACACACACAAAAAATCAAATATCTAGGAATCAATTTAACCAAGGAGATAAAAGATCTCTATAATGATAACTGCAACACACTACTGAAAGAAATTAAAGAGGACACAAAAAGGTGGAAAGACATCAATGCTCTTGGATGGGAAGAATTAACATTGTGAAAAATGTCCATTCTACCCAAAGCTATCTACAGATTTAATGCAATCCCCATGAAAATACCAATGACATTTTTCACAGAAATAGAAAAAGCAATCTAACATTCATATGGAATAACAAAAGACCCCAAGTAGCCAAAGTAATATTGAGCAAAAAAAAAGTAAAGCTGGAAGCATAACACCACCTAATTTCAAATTATATCACAAAGTTATTATAGCCAAAACAGCATGGTACTAGCATAAAAACAGATACTTGGACCAATGACAGAATAGAAAACCCAGTAATCAATCCACATACTTACAGCCAACTGATCTTTGACAAAGGCAACAAGAACATACACTGGGGAAAAGACTGCCTCTTTAATAAATGGTGCTGGTATAATTGGACTTCTGTATGCAGAAGAATGAAACTGGACCTGTACCTCTTTCTATATACTAAAATCAACTCAAAATAGATTAAAGACCTGAATGTAAGACCTGAAAATGTAAAATTACTAAAGGAAAACATAGGGGAAACACTCTAGGAATTAGGACTGGGCAAAGGCTTTATGAATAAGACCCCAAAAGCACAAGCAACAAAAGAAAAAGTAAACAAATGGTTATACCAAACTAAAAAGCTTCTGCACAGCAAAAGAAATGATCAACAGAGTGCAAAGACAACCTACAGAATGGGAGAAAATATTTGCAAACCATGCATCTGACAAGGGTTTAATATCCAGAATATACAAAAAACTCAAACAACTATACAGTAAAAAATCAAATAATCCAATTTAAAATGGGCAAAGGAGATGAATAGACACTTTTCAAAGGAAGACATACAAATGGCCAATAGGTACATGAAAAAATGCTCAGCATCACTAGTCATCAGAGAAATACAAATCAAAAGCACACCAAGATACCACCACACCCCAGTTAGACTGGCTATTATTAAAGAGGCTGGTGAGTAACAAATGCTGACAATTATGCAGGGAAATTGGAACTCTTCTATACTGTTGGTGGGAGTGTAAATTAGCACAGCCATTATGGAAAACACTGTGAAGGTTCCTCAAATAACTACAGACAGAACTAGAATATGATTCAGCAATCCCACTACTGGGTATATATCCAAAGTAATGGAAATCATCATGTCGAAGGAATACCTGCACTCCCATGTTAGTCGTAGCTCTATTTACAGTATCCAAAATATGGAATCAACCTAAATGCCCTTTGACAGATGACTGGATAAAGAAAATGTGGTATATATACACAAAGGAATACTACTCAGCCATAAAAAAGAATGAAATCCGCCATTTGTAGCAACATGGATAGGTCTGGAGAAAATTACGTTAAGCGAAATAAGTCAAACTAGGAAAGAGAAATTCCACATGTCCTCACTTATAACTGGATGCAAGGAAGGAAAAACCACAACTATTCTTTGAACTTTCAGAAGGAGAAAGCAAACCTAAGGTTACTAGAGGTGGAGGGGGAGAGAGAGGGAGGGGATTTGGGGAGGGATAGGCTGGGTAAAGGGTGTAAAGAAAAATCATGATTTGTAATGATGAATATGCTAATAATAATAATAATATAAAAAAGAAGCTGCTATGTGGACAAAAACAAAAACAAACAAAAAAAGATGGTGGCAGTTATTATTTTAGTATTATAACTTTAAATAGTGTTCTGACCTAGCAGAGATTTATTTGTCCCTTGACTACTGGGTAAAATTATAGCTGCATAACTGATATACTCTGGGTGCAAACTATCAACAACTATTTGAACCAAGCATAATAGTACTCAGGGTTACATTTTTTTCCCGCTTCCATTGGTCCAGACTTTCACACAGCAGGCAATAACACTCCTAAGTATTTTTGTACTCCCACATGTGACTGAGGTTTCACCGGAATGCAAAATGTACAAACTGAGACTACAAAGCAACAGTCTGCAAAGGTCAGCTCCTCCCTGGGGTGCAAAGATGAAACTGATGGTCACTGGTGCTGTTTTTTAGTTTTTGGTTTTATTTATTTATTTATTTATCTAGTTAGTTATTAACAAATTGTAATAGAAATGCTGGCCTCCTGATTCTTTATTCAGACTGAGAAGAAAGTGTAAATGATTACCAAACAGGGACTGTGACTATGTTTAAAGCACTCTAAAGATTTCATGCAAAGGGCCAAGGAAAGCAACACAACTCGTTTTCTATAAGCTGAGGAAGATTTGGAGAGAAAGAAATAGTACATGATTCTCTTTTATATAAATATATATATACGTATATGTGTGTACACATGTATGTATACATATATACATATATATATATTTAAATAAAATAAAATAAAAGATATGCCAAACTACAGGTCCAGTGAGATTTCCAGGAGCAAGCTCTTAGCTTTACCTTTTGCTCCTGTTGAAGTGTTGCAATGGATATATTTAATATTTTAAATAACCAGAATGTAATGTGACATTGTCACTATCTAGTGGCTCCCCAAGTTTAACAAGACATATTTTGGCCAGACCAACAAAGAAATATTTCTCCAAATTATTTGGGAATTATATTCTTACTTTTCTTATACAGTTTACAGATAATGGAGGTAAAAGATTTCAGAGAGAAAAGAAGGGGCAATTGAAAGGCAAAAATGATCTAATCAACTCATACAAAAACTATTCTCTGTTGTTATCATTAGTTTTACTATATATAGCCTCAAATATACCATCCTTAAGTATAATTTCCTTATGTCTTATTATAATATCTTTTAATTCAAAAGTATGTTCTATATTTTCTTTTGTTTTATTCTCAGAAGACCCCTAACAACTTGTTGATGTTGTCTGTATAATGACCATTGATTTTTTTGGTATCAGTGATTAGATGAGGTTGTTTTTCTTCCAGATCCGTTACTCAACAAGAGACATTTTCTGAGAGCCAAGAGTCTTTCCATGACGTTCCTCCCACTCCTACAGGTGTCGGTGCTGATCACCGTACGTAGTCGCCCTGCAGTGGGGTAAAGGCTCTGGTTCAGCCTCCGCACCCGCTCTCATCTCTGTCATTTGGTGGGACTGTCTGTCTTGTCACCCACCCATCTCTGCGTGGGCCCAGCTTAGACACCGAGCAGCTGAGTAGCTGATTAAGCCTGTCAAACGTCTCTTTATAACAAAATTCATCTTTGTGCATAAGAAATACAATATTAATACAAGTACAATACAGATAAAAATAAATACAGATGATGATATTCAACTTTGGGTAGTGGGAAAAGCACAGACACTGGAATTAAAGAGAGCAAAACTCATATCATGTTATCTTTGGCAGGTTATTTAAATCCTAAATTTTGCTGTCTTGTCTATAAAATGGGGCAATAATACCTCATTGAAATATGAAATTTAAGTGACTCGATGACGTAAAAGCCCTCTTAGTTCCCTTCACATTAAAACAACAACTGAAAAAAAGAACAAGTAAGCTATTTTCCTTTCTCACTGGTTCATCTATTTTATTTTCCCCTTCATGGAAACCATCCTTCTAGTAGTTCATCCCACACTGAGTTTGAGATCCAGCGACAGTGGCACCGTAGCTGAGCTTGCATTCACCATGACTCAAAGGCCAAGAAGTGAAATATAAAAAAGGGTAGATGACAAATATAACCTGAATTATATTCAAAGTAAGCGTAGGGATCAGAGAAAAGGGCTTGGCAATCAAACCAATCACTCAGCTCTAGCTTGAGTTTACAGTTTAAAACTGCTTCCATTTAAATCTTTCTAAAATGACAGCAGGTGGACCAGAGATCTCTAAACTGTGGGCAATATATGTCTGCAGAGGAAGTGCTTAAAAGTCTATTTCATGTGGCCACTGAATCAGAGTCTGATTGAATAATGCTTTACCATCTGTGTTCTTACTGTATTTCAAATCATAGTCAAAACAAACTCTGAGATCTAAGAGATTTCCGCAACAGTACATAAAATGCTATAGCATTAAACCAATGACAACTAATTGGAAAATATAATAAAAACAGTATCATATTTTCTGTAGCAGCAAAAACTATATGTTATCTAGATATAAATACAATAAAAGGTTTGTAAGAACCATATAAAAAAATCTAAAGCATTACAGAAAGATGTAAAAGAAGACTTGAATAAATGGTGAATTATAAAAATGTGCATAGTTAAAAAAACTATATCATGAAAAAGTCAATTTCTCCAATTTAATATACTATTTTAATGCAAATTTATTTATTTAAAAAACTATTTAAAATTTATTTATTATAAATTTATT
>NW_007729294.1:107981-108762 GCF_000696425.1 Galeopterus variegatus | reverse complement strand
AGCGGGAACCGGTCTGTATGTGGGATCCGAACCCTCGGCGGGAGCGCCGCCGCGCTTCCCAAGCGGCGCACTATCCAGTGCGCCACCAGGCCGGCCCTTTTTCTCTCTCTCTTGATTATGGGCACACTATTCTGCTTGTTTACAAATTTAGTAATTTTTGAATGTGTACTATACATTACAGATAATTGTAAAATCCCTGGATTTTGTTATATCCTCTTAAGTGTTGAGTTTTGTTGAGGCAGACAATTAAATTACTAGAATATATTATTCAATAAAAGGAACCATAGTTCCTTGAAGTAGTGACAGTGACCATGTGCTCAAAAGAAAAAACAGGTGTGGGGGTGTTAAAAAAAAAAACCCAGAAACCAATGTGAAGGATCTTCCAGTGGCCAAAACTGCAACAATTTGTGCAACAAAATAATGCTAGTGTGGATTATAACTCATAGAATTAAACAAGTATTTATGAGTCCACATTGATATAAATGAATAATTGAAGAAATAAATACATAGAAGAGAAAGCTCTTCCATAGAGAAGAATTCTAATTAATATGCAGTTCATAGAAGGTATAAAGGAAATATAAAATTATCATTAGGAAAATACCACAATAATAATTGCCACAGGCAAGATCCACCAATTGATACTGAAATTTATGCTTTAGGAGGAACAGGATGTACAGTCTCAAAGTGTTTTTCAAAAAAATTTCATCGTTTCCCCCATAGGCTTCAATGGGCTTTCACGTAGAACTTGCAAACCTGAATTCCTACATGCTAGATTTGAGAA
>NW_007729294.1:104396-106535 GCF_000696425.1 Galeopterus variegatus | reverse complement strand
TAAATGGTGCTGGAAAAACTGGGCATTCATATGCAGGAGAATGAAACTAAATCCATACCTCTCACCATATACCAAAATCAACTCAAAATGGATTAAAGAATTAAATATACATCCTGAAACAATAAAACTCCTTAAAGAAAACATAGGGGAAACACTCCAGGAAGTAGGATTGGGTACAGACATCATGAATATGACCTCAAAAACACAGGCAACCAAAGGAAAAATAAACAAATGGGATTATATCAAACTAAGAAGTTCCTGCACAGCAAAAGAAACAACAGAGCAAAAAGACAACCAACAGAGTGGGAGAAAATATTTGTAAAATATACATCTGACAAAGGATTCATATCCAGAATATGCAAGGAACTCAAACAACTTTATAGCAAAAGAAACAAACAAACAAGTAACCCAATTAAAAAATGGACAAAGGAGCTGAATAGGCATTTCTCTAAGGAAGATATACGAATAGCCAACAGACACAGGAAAAAATGCTCAACATCACTCAGCATTTGGGAAATGCAAATCAAAAGCACTTTGAGATACCATCTCACTCCAGTTAAGATGCCTATCATCCAAAACACTGAGAATGATAAATGCTGGCGAGGATGCAGAGAAAAAGGAACTTTCATACAGTGTTGGTGAGACTGCAAAATGGTGCAGCCTTTATGGAAAATGGTATGGAGGTTCTTCAAACAATTACAAATAGATCTACCACATGACCCAGCTATTCCACTGCTGAGAATATGCTCAGAAGAATGGAAATCATCCTGTAGAAAGGATAGCTGCACTGCCATGTTTATTGCACCACTACTTGCAATAGCCAAGAGTTGGAGCCAGCCTAAATGTCCATCATTGCATGAGTGGATAAGGAAACTGTAGTATCTCTACACAACAGAATTCTACTCTGCTATAAAAAAGAATGAAATACGACCATTTGCAGCAACATGGATGGGCTTAGAGAAAATTATATTAAGTGAAATAAGCCAGGCATAGAAAGAGAAATACTGCATGTTGTCATTTATGTGTGGGAGCTAATAAAATAAATAAATAAATAACTATACAAACAAAAACACCAGGGTGGGTGGCGGGTGGGGAGAAGCCACAACAATCACAATTCTTTCATCTTGTTAAGACAAGTGAAAAGATAAGATGTTGATGGGCAGGGAGGGAGGANCTTACTGTATTTCAAATCATAGTCAAAACAAACTCTGAGATCTAAGAGATTTCCGCAACAGCACATAAAATGCTATAGCATTAAACCAATGACAACTAATTGGAAAATATAATAAAAACAGTATCACATTTTCTGTGGCAGCAAAAACTATATGTTATCTAGATATAAATACAATAAAAGGTTTGTAAGAACCATATAAAAAACTAAAGCATTACAGAAAGATGTAATAGAAGACTTGAATAAATGGTGAACTATAAAAATGTGCATAGTTAAAAAAACTATATCACGAAAAAGTCAATTTCTCCAATTTAATATACGATTTTAATGCAAATTTATTTATTTAAAAAACTATTTAAAATTTATTTATTATAAATTTATTTTTAAAAATCTTTATACAATTTCTTTTGTGAAAATTGACAAGATGATCCTAAAACTCACATAGAAGTAATTAAGATTTTTAAAAGAAGAACAGGGTGAGGAAACATCGGCAGGTGATAGATGTGTTTATGGCCTTGGCGGTGGTGATGGTTTCACAAGTGTACAATTATCCCTGAATTCATCCAAATGTATACATTAATTTTATGTACAGCTTTTTTTTTTTTTCTTTTTTGGCTGCTGGCTCGTACAGGTGGCTTGACCTTGGTGTTACCAGCACCAAAGCTTTTTATGTCAATCATACCTCAATAAAGTGTTTCACACCAGTTTTAGATTTTAGATATTATATTTTCCAGTTCCAATTCACAATTTTTTCAGTTTCCATATCTCTCCTGAAATTTTCCATCCTTTACCCTCATAACTTTCTATGAATTTCCAACATATTTATCTAACTTTTTTGTTAAGTCTTTGACAAGTCATTTCAATATCTGGGTTGTCAGACTGTTTCTATTAACTGTTTTTTTTTCTCTCTCTCTCTTTTTTTTTTTTTTTGTCTTTTTCCGTGTCCGGCAACGGATCGCAACCCTCAG
>NW_007729294.1:101141-103025 GCF_000696425.1 Galeopterus variegatus | reverse complement strand
AAAAAAAAAACCCAGAAACCAATGTGAAGGATCTTCCAGTGGCCAAAACTGCAACAATTTGTGCAACAAAATAATGCTAGTGTGGATTATAACTCATAGAATTAAACAAGTATTTATGAGTCCACATTGATATAAATGAATAATTGAAGAAATAAATACATAGAAGAGAAAGCTCTTCCATAGAGAAGAATTCTAATTAATATGCAGTTCATAGAAGGTATAAAGGAAATATAAAATTATCATTAGGAAAATACCACAATAATAATTGCCACAGGCAAGATCCACCAATTGATACTGAAATTTATGCTTTAGGAGGAACAGGATGTACAGTCTCAAAGTGTTTTTCAAAAAAATTTCATTAATTATGAAAAGGAAAATAGTAACTTTACAGTGGAGAAGCTCTGCAGACATCACCCTAACCAAATGATCAAGGTTAAGATGAGCAGTAATAGGACCTATTGACATCATACATCACCTGATATGTGCACTAAGAATGTCACAACATTACTTCTGGGTCATAAAAGGTCTTAAAAGATAAGGAAAGAAGGAGAATTGGAGGAGATTGTTGCTGATTGGAGGTGACTAAAAAGATACAACTTAATGCATTGTGGGTTCCTGGATCGGACCGTGGAACTGAGGACATTAGTGGAAAAAATTGATGAAGTTTGAATAAGGTCCTGTTTGAAGTTTAGTTAATAGTATTGTAGCAGTGTTAATTTTCAGTTTTGATTACTGTACTAAGATTATGAAAGAGGCTAGCATTAGGTGAAGGTGGATGAAGTGTATGTAGGAGCTCTCTATACTATGTTTGCAACTTTTCTATAAGTCTGGAATTATGTCAAAATGAAAAGTTAAAAAACTTACTAGCATATTACTTTGACGATGTGGAATCTTGTTTGGGTCTATTTGTTTTGCCCTTAGTTTTAAGGTTTTGGTCCTTAATCAGTCCTGGGATTAATTAGCACAAGTGTTTTCTAATATATATTTCCAATATAGTTATAATATAATAAACACCATTAGTGTGTTGCCTTTTGGGGGTTTCAGTGAAAAGACAATGTTTATTGAGTCCCATGAACTTGGTGAGGCTTCAGCTGCCACTTCTGTGTCCCCAGCATCAGGCAGCTGGGCTCCTTGAATTCTCTCTTCATGTGTGACCTGACTCTTCAGCCTACTACGATGGTTGCTTTCTGCTTGAGTGCTTCATCGTGTGCCATGTGAACTGCTCAGGGGCAAGCTCTATATATTAGTAAGTGTGTCTTCTACAGTTTCTGCCTACATTTGGTTGCCCTCTGATGGCTTCAAGATGTTGTATTTTTACATTTTCTCCAGAATTTTAAGTTGTAATAGAAAGGAGAGATAGTTTGATATAAACTATTCTGCCAGTATGAAGACACCAGCATAGAATAGCTTTTTAATACTTGAATAATTATATATATTATACAATGTATTATGATCAAATCAGAATAATTAGCATATTCAGCATTGCAAAAATGTATCATTTCTTTGTTTATATTTTAAAGTAGTAAAAAATAGAATTATCATTGGGATGTCAATAAGTCTTAAAGGTTTTTCACAGCCCTCACGGCCATCCCAGGGCAAGATGTAAAATGGCCTTAAAGTTTTCTTTGGTTTTCCTACCTTCCTATCAGCAGCTTTTGCTCATCTACAGAGATTTCTACATCCTTCCTTTTAGATAAGTTCCAGGACTCTATTTGTTTTCATTGACTACCAATTTATCCAGTGCTTTTTTTCTTTAGTCCCCAAGTCAAATATTTGAGTGAAAGCATGAATGAATGGATAAAGGAAGGAAGGAACTCTGCTAAAGCAAAGCTCTGGACCCAGGACCCCCAACCTGACAAAGCCCAGGCTCACTTAATACTGCTA
>NW_007729294.1:98595-99549 GCF_000696425.1 Galeopterus variegatus | reverse complement strand
CAGATTTGGAGAGTGAAATAGTTAAGGAAAAGTGCATAAGAAGCTAGAAAGTGAGATCAGCTTATATGTGCTCGTTTTTATTATGCATAATTCCTCGAGTAAGAATAACTTATTTAAGGCAGGTTATTCTCTAAATACCTACTTTCTCTGTTACTGACTGCTGGGAACACCAAAAGTAGGGAGACATTTGGGTAGCAGTTCTACATAATTTCATTGGAAAGACCAACGTAATTAAAATGCAGTGCACGTCACACATTAACCAAGTGACCTGAGGGCAGAAGAAATTTCCTTTTGAAGATATCTTGAAAATATTGTTCAGAAAATACACCCTATGAAGACACTTTTCTAAAATCTACTTATAGGTATATCACCAAAGTTTACATATAAGCTGGGAATTTGGGTGTTTTAAATTCTGTAGTTGGTGGAGACATGTGCAATATAATTTTATTTCAATTTGTTACTATGTGCAGCCCAAATGCACTGAGTGAGGTAAGTCTGGCAAGATGAAATGAGTCTGCTCTGGGTTGTGTAACTTAACTTGCTCATATCTTGCCTCAACCAGAAAAGCAATACGTAGGAGAGTAATATCAGGGAAGAGTTTTTTACTCTCCTCATATTTATAAATCGGGACATTTGTTACTTGAGTGCTGATGCTCTAAGATATTTACCTCAGAGCCCTTGGACTCTGACTCTGTCTCAGTGAGTCAGAAATTGCTTTCCTAATGTCTCACTGCTTTTGCCAGTTTTGCAATTCAAAGTTGTATTAGTTTACATTGTGAAAAATGTGTGTTTGCATGTGTGTGTGTGTGTGTGTGTTTGTGTGTTGAGTGCAAGTGTTAGAAATCTATTGTCTTGGGCCAGTCCAGTGGCGCACTGCGCTAGTGCGCCACTTGGGGAAGTGCGGCGGCGCTCCCGCCGAGGGTTTGGATCCCACATACAGACCGGTTCCCGCTC
>NW_007729294.1:97755-98306 GCF_000696425.1 Galeopterus variegatus | reverse complement strand
AGCAAAGCTCTGGACCCAGGACCCCCAACCTGACAAAGCCCAGGCTCACTTAATACTGCTAGGGCAATCAGTGATCCCACCTTGTTTCTTAAACTTCTGTCATTGGCCAGCTAACATGGCAACTAGTCTGTCAATCCTCTTTCACTTGCTGTTCCACTTCAGGGTGTGCTAATTTGCTCATTCACGCTGGTCTCTGATACAATGTCACCTCTTCCTTCCAAGGGACCTCATGATCACCTTCTCTAAAGAACACCTCCCTTTGTTCTTTATCCTCTTCCTCTGCTTTGTCTTTTTCCTCATATTAGTTATCTCTACCTTATATTATAGTTAGTATATGACATGACATGACATGACATTATATTACTTATGGACTTCCCTAGAAAATACACAATATAACAATATAAGCACAGAAACTTAGAACGTATTTTTTTTTTCTTTCTTCTTCCCCACTGTTGTATTTCCAGCACTTGGTGCAGTACCTGGCACATAGTAAGAACTCAATAATATTTGTTGAATGAATAAATGAATTCTCAGAAAACTCCTGCCAGATT
>NW_007729294.1:94748-95685 GCF_000696425.1 Galeopterus variegatus | reverse complement strand
AGGAGTTGAACATTTGGTATGTTGGCTCAGATACTGAACAGTCCCTCCCAAGAAGGAGCCACGAGAAGCATCCTTGAAAGGCTACCTGCTTCTAATCTGTTTGTGACAGAAAGATTGTCTTGTCTTGTACCTGCCTTCAAGAGGTTTCCTGGCTACTTTTTTTCTCACCGTGTTCTCATTTGTCCTCCAGGAACCACTGCCCAGAGCTCCTGGATATCAGCCATCTTGAGAGGAACTTGTCATTCCGGGCAGTAGTCTGGGGACAACCATGAGGTGGGTCACCTCGCCTTTGTTTCCCTTTCTTGATCCCTGACATTGTTACCACCCCAAACTACTGGTGCCCAATTGTACTAGAGAGGGGGAAGTAACGAAAGGGACTAGAATTTAGAAAGAGTTTATTCTTTTTATAGACTGTATATTTATATGAGTGCTTTCATAGTTCAAAATAACCAAAACCAAAACCAACCAAACAAACAAGCAAACCACAAGACAGTTAAACGCCCATGGAATGGCCTTGCCGTCCCACCTGTTCCTTCCCTGGGCTCTCTCTCCCCCGCTCTTCCAAGAGCAAAGGCAGGTGGTCATCCAGCTGGGGACTTCCCGACGTCTGGGTCATCCTGACCAGACGCCATCCTGGGGTCGCTGTGCAGGTAAGAGGGACCGAGAGAGCAGAACCGCGTGGCGCGGGGTGAGGGGTCGGCAGGTCAGCCGGCAGGATGCTTCAGCACAGGCTTCAGCTACGCGATTCCAAGTCAGCGCCAAGCTACCAGCTGGGCTTTCGCAATGCGGCTCAGAATCCTTTGAAAATGTGTCTCCTTCCTCCTCCTTCAGGGTCATCCAGGAGGTAGTATCCAATTAAACAACACACACACACGTAAGGACAAGCAGTGCCTCTCAGGGGCAGTCTGGATTAATTCCCATTGAGGAATAAAACGTT
>NW_007729294.1:92011-94378 GCF_000696425.1 Galeopterus variegatus | reverse complement strand
GTAAGGACAAGCAGTGCCTCTCAGGGGCAGTCTGGATTAATTCCCATTGAGGAATAAAACGTTTTCCTAGTTGGGATAAGCCCTACCCGGCCGGCCTCCCCTGCGGTGGAAGCAGGGTGCAGTGACTCAGGACACAGTTGACAGGTTTGCTCTTCGCCAGCTCTAGGTTCCCTCCAGGTCCACTGGAGAATAGACAATGGGGTTCATTAAAGGCCACCTTCCCATTAACTCCTTAATGTCCATCACTTTGTGGGAATAATCCCAGAAGAGTCTTGAATTTATTTTATAGCCAGGTCAAATTCTTGGGAAAGGCTTTCTATAATCTTTGTAGACAGAGAAAGATCATTTGTAAGTAACCCATAAGAGCTGAAGATGGGCTAGGTGGATGGTTTATGAGTTTAGTCATTCTAAAAGCTTAATACTAATTTCCTATCAGTAAGAAATGAATCAGATCGTGAGTAGAAAATTCTGACTTTTTCATCTGTTTTCCTGCTTTTTTCCTATCAGTTTTAGGGTCTGATTTTTTTAGTACTAATAAAGCAATAATTGGTGGGAAATTATTGGTATATTTTTACTTGGAATTGAGATTAAAATGCATTATTATACACAGGTGTATTTTACAGCAATACTGAAAATGTAGAACATCCTTTCTTTTCACAAATGAAATTATTGTATTTGCAGTCAATGGGAATTATCACTGAATAAGACTTTCACCTAATTTTGAATTATATACTTATAGAGATATTTTCAATAAGGGAAGAACAGTTTTGTTTTGTTTTTTTACAAATTTTAAAGAGGTCTCGCTCCATGATAATTGAGAAAAAGACAAAATTCTCTGTGTATTTTCATAGACAAAGTAAGCTTGTGAACCAAATAGTCATGACTCAGTGGTATCTCAATAACATTTTGCGTAGATGCATTATGTATACTGTAGGGAGCACAGAGAGATATGCATTTACTTGAGGTCAGAAAGACTAATACATGTTTTACTTCTGCCTTTGCTGCCTGGAGGAACTTGGAAAATTCCATTGATGCCGTAGGTTGGGTTTTCCAGGACACAGACAGAGAGACAGATGTTAGCATTCAGGTGTTTATCAGGGAGCACATTGGGATGAACAGCTGTAGAAGGGCAGGGAAGGAAGCAGAATTGGACGGGGGAGTAATCGAGCTGTGAGGTATATCTGATAGCTTCAGTTGCCTCCACTAGGAGCTCTGGAACTAGAATATTCCTGTAAATTTATCCCATGTTGGATTTTTGTACCCCTCACTCAGTCACTGGAGGTGGGCTCCAAACTGGGAAGATGTAATCTCAGTGGAGGCAGCTCTCTGCACCTGAGACTATCTCTGATGGGGCTGACAGCTGAGGACTTCCTGCTGACAAGTGTTCCCCAAAGTCGGGGTGAGTTGTTTCTTGAAAGTGGACCAGGTGGGGAATTTCTGTCCATCCCACTTGACGTCTCTGAACTTCAGTGTCCTTGTAAGTACTATATGAAAATTGAACGCAATAATGCCCGTAATATACATAGCACAGTGCTTAGAACTCCCCAATCTCACAGTAAACTTTTATGCTCATTATTATTATTATTACTCAGAGGGTTGTGGTTGGGACAGATACTTTCAAAGAGTTTGTTCATATAGAAATACAGATGCTATCAGCATCAAAAAAGTATTCATAACCACTTCTTAGAGAAATTATGGCTGCAATAACTTCTTGAATACCTAGCATTTTGTTTGCTTGGAGAGCAAACTTCCAAGGTACAGGAGCTTTGGCAAAATAGGGAAAATGGTGTCATATAGAGATACAAAGATGCTGGGGTATCTCACAGGACTGTTGGACAGGAATGCAGAAGGATTTTAGGAACAACTGGTGTGGGAAGACGTGAGAGTTTCCTAAGCAGCAGCAGCATAATTGAAAACACATTTATTATGTTTTATTCTCCTTTCTTGTCCAGCAGTCACCTTCCTTCCTTCACTTCTTTGGTCCCCCACGGCAGGAAATATGGTAGTGACAGCATCTGAGTTTTACATATTAGATCCAGCATGCAAGCAGTTCCGAAATCCCCGGAGGATTCTGATTAGTCTGGCTTAGGTCGGGTGTCCATCCCTGGACCAATCAAGAGTGGCCAAAGTCACATTGTCATGAGGCTTTTCTCACACGCTGCATGGTTATGTGTAACAGAGCAGTGGAGTTTTAAGAAAAAGCCATGAAGGAGCTGGGCAGATAAAACATTGAGTGGCCACCATACTTGTAAAGCTAGGAGAAAATACTGTTCTTGGATGTTTCCTTAGGGGAGTAAAGCCAATGTAGATCACTGGGAAATGTAGATTATGGATTTATATCCACTTGCAGGAAGAATCATCATGGTA
>NW_007729294.1:90191-91158 GCF_000696425.1 Galeopterus variegatus | reverse complement strand
AGATCACTGGGAAATGTAGATTATGGATTTATATCCACTTGCAGGAAGAATCATCATGGTATTTTTTTCAAAACAGATTGGAGAGGAGAGCTGCAGTGGTCCATTGTTCTAGCAAACTCGTCCAATCATTTTGTGTTACAGGAATTTTCCAGTCTGGAATTGATTGGATTCCACTAGATGGAAGAATAATTCCTCAATCCTTATATGTTATTTCTATGAACCAAGTTCTTGAGGGTTAAGAAAATATGGCCAACATCCAGTTCTGAGACCACTTAACCTTGTACTGTGTCATTCTGCACAGTGAAGAGATACGCGTTCAGGTAGACTCTTAGACCTGGAATGATACCATTCTGTTTAGAGGGGTTTAGGGAAAGACTGTTCCAATGCAGAAAATGTTTCATCAATTATATGAAATATTTAAGCTAATGAATACTGAATGATATGCATTAAGCATAGTGCACATGCCTTCAAGATATTTTGCATACTCTTCCTGCCAGAATAATCAGCTTTGATGAGAATTTGATCTTCCCATTGTCATTTTCATTCTAAATAGCTTCTTGCAGGAGGCATTCTGGTGCAACAACAGTTTGTAAAAAGTGCTTCATAGGCTCTGAAATAGCACTGCAGTCTCAATTACTCTAACATCTCTGCCAGCTCCGAAGGACTCACCTGAGTTTTCACATTCACATTAAGTTTCTGAAATTAAGTGGAGCTTCTAAAGACTGTGTTTTCTGGGGTTGCATAGCTGTTCTCTTTTTTCTGTGCATTTTCTGATACAATGCCACTGTAACAGTCCTAATGTCCCTGAGATTGTCAAGAATAAAAGAGGTGAATGAAAAAATTTTGAGAATGTATTTCCCCACATCTAACCTCGAATTCACTAATTGGGGTGAATATACTCTCTGATAAGCAGCACGACCCAGACACCCTTGAGTTTGAATTCTGGCAGAGCCACTTGCTAGCTCTC
>NW_007729294.1:88603-89760 GCF_000696425.1 Galeopterus variegatus | reverse complement strand
GCCAGCCCCAGCTCTTTTCTGATAATATTTTTCCTGAGGCCTTCTCAAGGACAGTTTTTTTCTTTCCTTCTCTTTTATATCTCAATTGCCTTAGAAGTTATCCCTATCCCCCATCCCCGCTTTTTCTTTTTCCCCTGGAAAAAAACAAAAACATAAATAAACAACAATCCTCCTTCTTTGAAGCTCATATTTCATTTATTTAAACTTGTAACAATCAGTTCTCCCTTATAACAATCAAAGTCCTATTCACATGCCTCTGTTAATTGAGCTCTGTAGTATGTAGATGGCAGCCTTCGTTTTCCACTCAAACTCTTGCCATCATCTCTGATGACTTCAATGTCTGTGAAGGTGCCTTTACATCTTAGCTTCTCAGTTCCTAGACTATGTCCTTTCAATGACTTTTTACAACTGTACTACATCTACCCACATCCTTGGTCATGTCTTGGGCTGTGTCATCACTAGAAATGGTACCAGCTGTGAAATCTTGAATTAAAATCTCCTAATCATAGTGATGGAGTTTGGATGTATTGTCCTTCCTGAACTCATGGAAATCTGATCCCATGTGTGACAGCCTGAGTCACGGGGGTGGATCCTTCATGAATGGATTAATGTTCTCCCTGGGTGGGGGTGGGGGTAGTGTGTTCTCATTCTATTAGTTCTTATGAGAGCTGATAGTTTAAAAGGCCCTTGCACCTCCTCTCTCTCTCTCTTGCTTCCTCTTGCCATGTGATGGGCTTGCATCTGCCACTGGCTGCCACTTTCTGCCATGAGTAGAAGCAGCCTGAGGCCCATACCAGATGCAGCTGTCCCAGAATTGTAAGCCAAATAAACCTCTGTTCTTTATAAATTACCCAGTTTCAGGTATTCTGTTATAGCAACACAAAACAGACTAATAGACATGGCTTCCTATCATTTCAGCTCATACGTCAAGTACTGTTGCAGCAACACTTTTTCAACTTCATTATGAATTCTGATCCATTGACCCCACAACTTTCTATCCAGTAGCCCTTCTATTTTTATCCTTCTTCTTTGTCTAGCTTACATTCTATAATTCATTACTGTAATCACCGTGTTGCAAATATCATTATATCATTCTATAATGAATTATAGGACGTAAGCTAGACAAGAGGAAGGATAAAACACAGGATGCTTTTTTT
>NW_007729294.1:86687-87264 GCF_000696425.1 Galeopterus variegatus | reverse complement strand
CATTGCCAAAAGCAGAGGGTGATTTTGAGATCTCATGTTACTTGTTCTTTCAGCATCCAACACCAATATGAGCTTTTCCACGTCTTAGACTTCCTCTCCCAACCTGTCTTGTCCTGCCATGTTATCCTCGTTCTCTAATCACAAGACATGACATCTTTTTTCCTCAGGGTTTCAATATCCAGCAATTCAGCAATGTTTCACATTCTTCTCAAAATCTGTTAAACTCCATCTCGTTATGTCCATTCCCTCTAGTGATTTCTGCTCAGTCAGTGAGCACCTCTGTTCTCATTCTACTTATTTCTACTTTATCAAGTCCAGTGCGTACCATTGGGGACATGCGCATGCCCTGTCTCTGCACATGCCATATCCTCTACCTGAGATATCTTTTTTCTATTTTTCACAAAATCAGACCTGTACTATGGTGATGAGAAGAACCACATAAATGGAGTATTTCATCTGCAAAATGTGTGCATGTTTATATTACAAGCTGTTTGCTAAGGTTGGACACTTGATGGATAATAAGAAATCAGGCTGAAGTGGAGAATTAAAATAATAGACACATCTATTTTACACATTT
>NW_007729294.1:84914-86559 GCF_000696425.1 Galeopterus variegatus | reverse complement strand
TAATAAGAAATCAGGCTGAAGTGGAGAATTAAAATAATAGACACATCTATTTTACACATTTTAATTTTATACACAGAAAGGCATCTGTTTATAGTCTTTGAATGTATGTCCCAGGCCACTACTTAGAGTAAGCAGATTTTAGTTCCCGTTTATCTTTTGTAGAGGCTTAGGTTTCTTTATTATGCATCTGATTTCTATGACTTCCAGTTTGTTTTTAAAAGATGAATAGCCACTTACGTTTTTAGCAAACGACCTAAACTTGGAAGAGAATGCTTCTTGCTTTTTATGATTTTTTTTCCCAAAGTTTGAGAGTAGTCTTGCCCACATCAAATACACATTTTAAAAACGATTTGCATTTATTCAGTCTTTTCAATGCATTCAGTTGCACTAGAAATACCTCTCTTTTTACTCTCTGAATTCATAGATTATGTGATATTTTGTTAATTAGCATAATTATTATAACAAGTATGACTGGTACAAATAGATTTGGGAGCAAACATCACTGCATCTTTATATGCATATAAATCAGCTGGTGAGAGCCTAAATATATACCATTCATGTTCTCTAAAACACACAAACTCTTTGATCATTATAACCTAGAGGAAAAACCTAGAGTGTAGTAGACTATTGACTTCATCATGGTGCTTTCCTTTCAAAGGACAGAAGATACCTTTATGCTAAAAAAAATGTAGAGAATGGGCATTGGAATGAGGAGAAAAATATGATTTGTCAGTGTTTACAGCAAATGAATCATTTATTTTTAGTGGTAAAATTTAAATAAATTTGAATTAATATGTTACCATGGAAGGCCAATTATCTGCTGAATATTATTAAAAATTGATATCTAAAAATCACTAAAAAAATAATTAAGGATGTTATTACTTGTTTTAGTTAAATATGAAAATGAACCTTTGAAGTTTAACCAAATTAGAGCACTATTTAAGGCTAGTGACATCACAGATTTTCTTAGTACATGCAGTATACATATGACAGTATTGCTTTAGGTGCAATATTCATTTAAACGGATGTTGCTTTTTAATAATATTAATTAAATTTTTACCATATGGCATAGTCGGAGGTAAAATGTGAGATCTTTTTTGAAAGTGTAATATTCCTTACACTTTCATTTTTGTGAAAGATACAAGAACTCAGAAAAAGAACCAAGAATATTTAGCAAATTATGAACACACATATAATCTGCTAATTTCACTGGTGATCGTTTTCCACTTCAAATATTAGGGAGGGCTAAGCCATCTCTCTGGCATTAAAGTTGTTATAAAAAAAATCAACATTTGTCTAGAGGAGATTAAACTCATCATTAAGAGAGAGGAAGATTTGTATGATATTTTAATAATATCTGCCTTCTTCAGAATTGTGAATTGTGCATAATACACTTCCAAACAGAGGATATTCTATCTCAGTATATAATGCTTAGAGAAAATAATGTTAGAATAAACATGTGAGAATTTTCGTTACTATTTTAACTCAAATCACTGCCACCTAAATAGAGGTAGATGTAGAAAATGTATTAAAATATGATTTAACTCTATGTTTATGGGTACTCAATTTCTGTGTAGTTTCTTAAGAGTCAGTGGTTAGACACAAATTGATTTACAACCTAAATTTAAACGGTATGCTGAAAGCA
>NW_007729294.1:81896-83648 GCF_000696425.1 Galeopterus variegatus | reverse complement strand
TGTTTCGCATTTGATATATGAATAACTCAGGAGATGTTAAAGACAACAAAATAAACTTACCAAATTTCATCTATTTTTAAAATGCTGGCGTTGCTTTGTAAATAAATTCCTTGACATTGCAGTGGTTTTAAAAGATTAGCTATGCTTTTGCTTTTGCAACTTTAATTTTTTTTTAAATTTTTTTTTTTTGTTTTTCAGTTTATTGGGGGGAAAAATGTAAGAAATAATATTAGAAAAATTGAGTTCTAAATGTGACCTAACAGAAAGCTTACATGTTGGGAACTGGGCACACTGTTGAATGTCTGTATTATGAGCATGTAAGCAATCTGAAATGAATGTCTACTGCATATTTCTGGAAGGATCTTATACTCCAGTGTAGACTCTGAGCCACAGGAGTGACCAGAGCAGTGAGGACTCACGGGCTTTCTTCTCTTCCTGCCTCTCCCCAACCCCAAACATATTAGAGAATAAGGAAGAAATCAAAGTTGGACTTTGCATATTTCTCAGGCATCAAATGGCACAAAATGTCCCAGAGTGATACCAGTGAACTTTGGGTGATAAAACAAACTGACAAAATTAAGTGACCAATGGAAATAAGCATTGTTGTTTCAAAGATTTATTGAGGCTTTTAAAATTAGGCACTGTCTTGATGAGTGACTGTTGCCTTTTTTGTTGATTCAACAAATATTTGCTGAGCACCTGCACCGACCAGGCACTGTTCTAGGTACTGGCGATTTCAGTGGTAAACAAGCAGAATCCTCGCACTCAAATAACTTTCAGTCGGGTGGAGGCTCAGACTGCAAACAAATAAACAAATACGCAAATAAAGAACACAAGTTCAAATGCTGGGTGTTGAAGGAATTCCTTTTTCTTCTGCTTGGTTTATCTCTGGGTGGGGGGGTGGCAGAGACAAAGCCAGCTTTGTGCTTTCTTAGATCTGTGCTGACTCTGGACAGGTGTCCACTTCACCGCTAGAGAAAAACCTGATGAAGACCTGGTCGCCTTTAATCTATCACATGTAGCAGGGTGTACACAACTGAGTATGTATGTGTGCCTATCCCTTATAAAACTCTTTCTCCCTTCCTAACCCCTCATCCCCCATCCCTTGCTCTCTCTCATATGAAGACTTCCACCACATTTCCTTTAGCCTGATTCGTGGATGATTCATGTCCCTGGAAATTCCTTTTACGTATTTGGGAAGCACAGTGTTGGAGGGGAACAGTTTTTTCAGGCTCCTCTAAGCTTCCACGAGGAGGGATCTTACCACCTGCTTGCCTCTTGCCTCGCCCTGTTCCTTCCCTCTCGGGTCAAGGCTGCCTGTCCAGCTCTAGATCTGTGGGGGCTAAGTCAGCAGTGTGGTATTGGGAAGCTGACTTTGCTAACCAAAACCACATTCTCCAGTTACGACTCTATTAGGAACAACTGACATTTCTTTATCTCCGGGACTCCAATATCTCAACCGATTTAGAAACTGGTGGGTAGTCAAAGAGTAATATTTGCTTGGCTCCTTAAAATGCAAACACCGAAGACTTGCCCTGGTTCATCCTGCAGTCAGGTTTGAGGGCCCTTTGGTGCTTCAGCAGCTCTGCCCTCCTCCCACCCAGGCCCCCAACATGCTAGTAGTTTCATGGACACGGAGTTATTGGTTCTTTCTAGAGGGAGCGGTCACCTGTTTTTATTTTCCACTGACTTAAGAAGTAGAATTTTAGGGCCAGCCCGGTGGTGCACTGGAGAGTGTGCTGCTTGGGAGCG
>NW_007729294.1:79651-80533 GCF_000696425.1 Galeopterus variegatus | reverse complement strand
CCAACCTTGCTCTTTCCACATTCCTTTCCACGATTCTCCTCTAATTTGATGCTGTCTTTCTTGGCAATCTTCACCGCTATGGACTTTTTCTTCTGCATACTTTTTTCTTTCAACTCCCTTTATCTTGTCAATCTGTTAGTCTCTATCTTGAGACTTAATGCACTGACCTGAAATTCCTCGATGGCTGTATGTTCCTTCCCTCTTCCCATACCACACCCGTTCTAATTCTCCAAGGTGTCTCCTTCAGGATGCAGGGTTGATTCCCCCAATTTACATATTTCAGTCTATTCTGATTCTTCTTGCATTTAGCCTCCTTCTCTTTTTATCTTTTCAAGGGTCTTCTAGGAACCAAGGGATTCTTCTCTAACAGCTTTCTTTCCAAGCAGGACGCACCAATCTGTGCAGGCTCTCCTGTCTTTGCTCAGACTTTCTCTCTACCTCCTTCTCTGGAAGATACCCCTCCACGGCAACTCTATGAATTTATGTTGATCATTTTGTGTAGAATGGGCTCAATATTTCCTCTAAAAACTTCTTTTAGGTAAATCTGCCCCCATCCATTTATATTGTGAAGGTGCCTGCTTTTACATTCTTCAGGTAGTTATTTATTTATTTATTTGCTCGTTCCCTCCTTTGTTGAACAGATCTATCGATCTATCGTTCATTCCAAGTAATATACATGGTACTGAGGGCAATATTCATGAAGAGTTTATATTGTAGAACTTTCTGTTCATAGAGGGGAGCACTGGACCTGCTGAAGGGGCCAACTGTCATTCTTTTGTAGAGTCATGCGACAGTTTCAGTGAAGTCTGAGGAAGAACACCGAGTTTACATATTGCATGATTAAGAGCTAATGCATTTTCCTTTGCTTTTTAAAAAATTGTG
>NW_007729294.1:78801-79380 GCF_000696425.1 Galeopterus variegatus | reverse complement strand
CCATCTTAACCATTTTTAAGTGTTCAGTTCAGTAGGGTTCACTATATTCACCTTGTTGTGCAACTGATCTCTAGAACTTTATCATCTTGTAAAACTGAAACTCTATACCCAATGAACAATAGCTTCCCATTTTCCTCTCTTCTCAGGCCCTGGCAACCATAATTCTACATTTTTTAAATGAGCTTGACTATTTTAGATACCTCATGTAAGTGGAGTCACATAGCGTTTGTCTTTTTGTGACTGGCTTTTTCACTTAGTATAATGTCCTCCAGGTTCATCCATGTTGTAGCACATGACAATATTTCCTCCTTTTTAAGGCTAAATAATATTCCATTATACATATGTGACACATTTTCTTTATTTATTCGTTTGTTGATGGACATTGGGTTGCTTCTACCTCTTGGCTATTATGAATAATGCTGCAATGAACATGGGTGTGCAAATATCTTTTTCAGATAATGTTTTCGACTCTTTTGGAAATATACCCAGAAGAGGGATTTCTGGGCCAGATGGTAATTCTGTTTTTAATATTTTGAGGATACTGTTATCAGCAGTTACACCATTTTACATTCCCACCAA
>NW_007729294.1:69049-78569 GCF_000696425.1 Galeopterus variegatus | reverse complement strand
CTGTTTTTAATATTTTGAGGATACTGTTATCAGCAGTTACACCATTTTACATTCCCACCAATGGCGAACAAGGGTTCCAGGAGCTAAAGCATTTCTGTGACTTATGCCTCATGACTAGGGACACACACATGATCACTTCCAGTATGAACCCCAGACCTGCCTTTATCACTGCCTCCAGCACAAGAAAATGCACCCTGCCACCCCTGCAGCACGGCAGGTGTCGGAGCATGCTCTTGGAGGAGCAGAGAAATGAGAGGTGGTGCTAGTGGCCAGTAGGTACCCTGGAGCTGAGTTATGCTTTCTCTAGTCAGGGAAGAGCTTGCTCTCATCTGGAGGCCCTGGCAGAGACAACATGTCAGGCCAGCCAAAGAGAGAGGGTCCCTGCTGTGTGTTCTCCCCAGATGGTAAGCACAAGAGTCACATCTTCTGTGGCTCAAGTTGTCATCAGGGATCTTATCAGTTGCCTCCAGATGTGCATAGCTGGGTCACCCTCCACTCTGCCACAATCAGACAAACACACTAATGAGCTGAGACCAAGGCTTACATGATTGCAATAAGATTATTTACAATTTTAGGTCTGTGAGAGTTCATTAATTTTGCCATCTAACTGGAGTTTCATTACATGGTACAATGATTTAGGGAAATCTATGTCCAAGAATGATATTTCTAGAATTTCTTTCAGCTACTTCCGGGTAGCTTAATACTTACTTGTCTCATGCAGAATTTGGCCCCCGTGATCTTCACCTCCTGGTGTTACACCTGTGAACTGTTGTTACACCTGTGACTATGTTACTCTATATGGCAAAAAGGAATTAAGGTTGTAGGTGGAAGTACGGTTGCTAATTAGCTGGCCTTAAAACAAGAAGATTATCCTGAATGACCTGGGTGGTCCTGATGTAATCACATGGACCCTTACCATTAAAAGAGGAAGACAGAAGAGTTAGTCAGAGACCTGGTGTTACACCTGTGACTATGTTACTCTATATGGCAAAAAGGAATTAAGGTTGTAGGTGGAAGTATGGTTGCTAATCAGCTGGCCTTAAAACAAGATTATCCTGAATGACCTGGGTGTTCCTGATGTAATCACATGGACCCTTACCATTAAAAGAGGAAGACAGAAGAGTTAGTCAGAGAAGGACGGAAGAACAGGCAAGAGGGATCTGAAGTGAGAGACGGACTCAATCCATAGCTGCTGGTTTAAAGATGGAGTCAGGGGTCCAAGGACTGCAGATTCAGGTTGCCTCCAGAAGCTGGGAATGGCACTTAGCTGACAGACAGCAAGGACATGGGACCTCAGTCCTCAGCAGCAAGGAATTAAATTTTGCTAACAACTTAAATATGCAAGAGGACAGATTCTCCCCTACAACCTCCAGAAAGGAACACAGCCCTTCCGACACCTTGCTTTTAGCTTAGTGAGAGCCATGCAGGACTTCTGGCCTGCAGAACTGTATAACAATAATTTTGCATTGTTCTAAGCTGATAAATTTGTGTTGATTTTTTACAACAGCAACAGAAAACAAATACAGTACATCGTGACGTTATTTTAGGAATTAAATGAGACAGTGTCAGCAAAACACAGTTTGGTCAACAGTCATTTTTGTTATTGCCACTGACAAAACAACACAGCCCAATGTGCCATAGAGAAGCCATGCACTAAGCACAGGAGTCATAGGCCATCTGTCACCACTGCTGGTCATCATCCTTTCTAAACACTATATACGATCATTGATCTTCTAGGGTCACAGATGGTAGTAGATAATCCAAACACCCTGTCCTCTGCTAAATGGGAACAGTTCTGAAATGGTGAACCCAGTTCTGGTATCACATTATTGGCAGGACCTTGGCTACCTGGAGTGCAGTCTGAGGAGACCACCACAGGCACAGACAGATCTGGAAATGATGCTGTGCAATGAATGGCTGGAAGAAATTTATGTGGTCAGCTTAAAACTGAGAACACAGAACAGTGCAGGTGCATGAATTTCCCTTTAAAATAAGGGAATACCTGCCTTGGAGAAGAAGCATTAAAGTTGTATTGCTCCAGAGAGTAGAATTAGATGAATCAGCAAAAACTGCAGAGAGATAAACTTGCACTCAATATAAAAGAAAACATCCTAAAATCCTTACATTTTGATCATTTCACAGACTGCGTGGACTGCCTGGTTAGTCAGGGAGCACCCTGGGAGGGTTCGGATAGGCTCAGGATGCAAGAACCCAGGGAGGGGACCCTGACCAGACAGGCTTTGCTTGTTTTTATTGCCCCTGGTCCTGCTCCCCAGCCCTGCATGTCACAGGCATGCTTGGAAAAAAATACATGAGATTCACAGAAAAAAAGGTGTCTCCAAATGTGTTCTCATGCACGTCATCAATGTGAGTCAGAAATGTTGGGTTTTACTCTGTGGGCTTGATTAGACTAACCAGATATATTGCTGTTCAGGTTGCTACTTTTTGTAGAAAAAATGTTCACATAGGTGTGTCTATGTGTAAAGGCGAGCTATTTGTTGGTAGGGGAGAGTGGGAGGACAGGTCAGTGTGAGTGGAGGGGCCTTGCGTCTAGGGTCAAGGAATACAGCAAGAGAAGTATACCTTTGCTGAAGCAGAAATGGAGTGTACTCTTTTCTTCTTGACAAAATATTGTAGCTCTGAGTAAAAGCTCTCAAAACATGATGTCTTATATTTTCTGAAGAATTTTATTATTATATTTATTGTGCTTATTGAAATACAGCAGACTTCACATTTGCAACTAAAACTGATAAATACAATTCTCTTTCTAAGTACGTTGACATTTCTATTGCTTTGAATAAATAAACTGTAATACTTTACCACATTTGGTCAGGTTTTGTACATCTCAATGGAATAGTTGTATTTCTTAGAATCTAAAATGCTTTTATGTTGACATTTCATTGATATTGCCTTAAAGTATCAACAGAATGTTTTCACAAAAGTGCATTACCTTCGCTACTTAGCTGATAGCAACCATGTAATTGATTGTAAGAAACATTCCAACTATAAAAAAGCTAAAATATGAAGTAGTTCATCTCTTGGAGATGAAGAAAATCTCTTATTAATAGAAAAATGTGAACTAATAAGTGTAGATATTTTTTATTCAGAAGGAAAAATATACTTAGACAATCACTATTTGCAATCCCCAATGAAATGACTAATGCAACAAGAATCAATGAAAGATATTAAAACCATTAGTGATGGCTGTAGAACAGGATATTGGCAAGGCTCCCAGCACATTATGCCATAGATTATTTGATAATTACAAAGGGGAAACATACCTTAACAGTGGGTGTCTCTGGTCATCACCACTTCAGGACAGTGATCCAATTTAGCTTTAAGAAGAGTGGATCGAGATGAAGTTACATGTTTCATGATGACTCAACGTGGAGTACCCAACATCACTTATGACATGTTCTTACCTAGGTCAGGTTAGAGGAAATAAGGAAATAGAAAACAATTAAAGTATACTACAAGGAAACACATTAGAAAAATGTAGAATATGTTCTGTAGGACAAAGAACCTGGTCTTTTCATAGTCATCATGAAAAGAGAAAGGCGAGGTTTTAGACTAAGAAAATCAACTGTGATGTGTGTGAGCCTTGATTGAGTTCCAGTTTTACAAAATCATCTCTAAGAGATATTTTGGAATAAGTAGGGAAAGTGGAATATAGACTGGATATTAGAGGCCTTTAGAGAATTATTAATTTCCTTAGGTGTGAAAATGGTATTGAGATTATATACAAAAATGTCCTTATTTGGGGGCAACACATGCTAATGTATAAAAAGACTGAAACATTATATGACTGCAATTCAGTTTTAAATGATTTAGCAAAGATAATAGTAACAATGATACACATCTACAGGCAGATAAAGCAAATATTGCAAAATGTCACAATTGTTGATTCAGGAGTACTATCTTTTCAAAATTTCAACTTTGAATATTTTCATAATCCAAAGTTGGGGAAAAAGTAAATATTCAGATAATGACTATATGTTGATTCAGTAACACCTTATCAATCAACAAGTAAGAAGATTGTGCTCAAAAGTGATGTGACTTGATAAACTCATCTACTTAGGGGATGTGAAGGCATTGAGCCAAGAATGTCAAGACACCTCTTTTTTTGGCCTCATAGAAGAAACAAGCAAATGAACGATGAGGCCCATTCTGACTTAACAGCTCCTCCTGGGTCACTGCTCAGCTCAGTAAATCCCCATCTGATGTATCCTCCTTGGTAAGAGGAACCTATGGGAAGCTGGCCCTGCTCTGGAGACAGGAGTATGGGGAAGGGTTCTGTAAAAATGCTTTATATTGTAAATAGGCTGAACTGCTGCAGTTCATGTCACAGCCACCTCTTAGGCTGAAGCTCAAGCTTCCTGGTCCAGAAAAGAGCTGGGACCTTGTGGGGTCAACCTTGATCCAGAAGGAACGGTAATTATTGCATCCACTCTTGGCCATGTAAATGAAGAGGAGAAGTTAACCCAGACCTGCAGGAGTCTTTCTGCCAAGAGATGATGAAAGAATGATCACCAGTTAAATCTATTCATTTTTGACCCTGTATGTCAGGCTGAGTCACAGACCCCTCTGCCCTGACCTGTGCAGGTCCTGAGTCAGGTAAGTAAAAAGCAAAATAATAAAATAAAATAAAATAAAACAAACTGAGTAGCAGCCAACAAAGTGGACATGCTTTATTCTTAAGACGTGAGCTCCGCTGACCAGAAGTTCAGAGCTGCTGCTTTCCATACCAAAATACACAATAGCGGCAAGGAGCCCAGGGGTACACAGTTGCGCACGTGCACTAACCACTCTTGCATCACTTGTTTACAATGGGTCTGCTGAATCATACCCAGCCGGATATGAGGTGAAAGGGCCTGACTATACTAACTCCATTTTCCTCACACTGTACTAGTACATAATGTTAAAAAGACATTTGTTTTTTTAAATCAGGCATGTGTGTTAAGAACAAGATGAAAAGGAGGCTCTGGATTACATATGTTGGCCCACAGAAGTCATTTTGCAGAAGAGAGACCACCAAAATCTTTTAAGATGTGGAACAGGGACACTGTGTAGAGCTAGGGCTGGTTCTGGAGCTCACAGATCTCTTGAGCCCATTGTCCAGACTGGGTCACAAACCCTTTACACGCAGGGCCTATGAACTAGGTAACAGGAAAAAGGTCCTTGGAGCCTTGGTTGAAGAGATAATAAACTTTATTCAGCACACACACGTCTAGGAGCTAGGCAGTCCAAAGAAAAACTGAGCAGCTGCTGGCAAAGTTAACATGCTCAATTTTTAGATGTGAGCTCTGCCCACCAGCAGTTCAGAGCTTCTGCTTCACACACTCTGAAGAAACACACAAGAATAGCAACAAGCTAAAAATACACAGGCACCCATGCATACTAACTCCACCCCACACAACTTGTTTACAAAGAATGTGCTGCACGACCCCCAACCAGACCTGAGGTAAGGGGGCCTAGCAAAACTACTCTATTTTCCTCACACACTGGAAGGATAGATGTAAGCTTTCTAGGCAGTGGTTTATCAGGGGTCTGGTGTGTTTGGGAAGAGGAGATGTGGAGAAATGAGTCTGGCCTGGGCCACTGTCTGCAGGGCCTTGCATACACACTAATACAATGGTTCTTATACCTGACTTTTTGAGTTTGCAATGAGAATTTCTATAACTTGGTATTTGAATGTTCACAGTAATCTGAACAACTTAACATAAATATATTTGGGAACTTTTAGGTGACTGCCTGTATTAGTCACTGTAGGCTATTTCCTATAACAAATAAGCCCTAAAATCTATGATGGTTCAAATGCAATAGAAGGATATTTCCTGCTCACAGTACTGGGTAGATGAGCAGTTTGGGAGGACAAGCTGTCTCCATGTGGTCATTTAGGGAACCAGGCTGTCAGAGGCTTGATTAACTTCAGCAAGTCTATTCCAAGCTTCCTCTGGGGGCCTCTCCGTTCCACTGGCTAGAGGGACATAAAGTGGGAGGTTTTTACTGTGGGTTTGCTTCTCATGTCCCCTGACTAGGATTCAAACCCATGGCTACACAGTGGCTAACTGCTAGAAACGGTGGGAAATGTGGCTTGATTTGTGCTGATACATATTCAACATTTCTCTTTCATCTCTTCCTCCTACCTTGATCAAAGCTGATTTCCATGTTATTACTGATATCTCAGATTTCTCCAGTCTCATTTTTCTAACCTGACATATTTCTATCCTTACTGACATTTAATTTTTGCCCGAAATATCTTATTTGGCAGTCAAAATCAATAAAATCCCTGAATAATTGACAAATCTCAGTAATTCATCTTTGAACAACCATTGGAATTACATAAAACTGTACAGGATTGCCCCAATCAAAAGATCTACTAACTCCATTTGATCTGCTTAATGTGGATGTGACTTTCTTATACCCCCATCTGAGGGGCCGCACAGGCATCTCACCCACAGCTCCATTCATCTTGACACATATCTGAAACGTAGTTCATTCTGTTTCTCATTTGGTTTCAATTTGTTTTCTATTTGTGTGTTCTGAATATGTTCATCTATCTCGTTGTGTCTCTATAAATACACATGTCTTTGGAACCAGGACTGGCAGTATCTAATACCTCTCTCCAACATTTGACCAACTAAGCCTGAGCAAATCTATCAAATTTCTCCTCTACCCCATGTCTCTCATTGTTTTTGTTGTCTTCTTTTTCTTTTATCTCAAAAATGATCACAAGAAAATATTGACATTCCTTTTCATGATGGTGAAACTACTAATAGCCATTAAAGATACCCCTACCAATTTGACTGTATGGGATGCAAAACTGTATATTAGAGGAATGTAGTTCTCAGGCAGGGCTTTTAGATGCTGGAGGACTTGGAGGTTAGGGGATGTCTGAGCAAATGCAAAAACTGGTGGAGAGCCCTGGATTCTTCCCACTTCCTCCTGACTGTGTCATGGGCTTGGGCATGTTTCCCACCTATTCTGAGTCACTGTTACCCATCTGCACATTGTAGATAATAATCTCTTTCCCATCTCTCAGGGATTGACGTGAGAGCAAGGGAGAAGAAGTGACTATGTTGAATGGTTGAAGCTTAGTGAGAATTTTTTAAGAGGAATCGTATACCTGGCTTTGCCAACTCCTGACACAATATCATGACTTAAAGGGGATGACAGAAAGGAAGGCCACTTAAAGTCTATTCTCCAGGAATAATCCCTTAGGGTGGGAGCTGTGACTGGATCTTCAGCTAGTTCTCCTGGTTGGCTTTGAATGTAAATATTAATAAAACTACCTTGAAGTTTTGACCAATCACTTTATACCTAACGTAACATGAATTATAAAGGTATCATCTTAACAATTTATTACCTTACATTTGTTCTGATGCTATAACTTACAAAATATTTTTAAAAGCATTTATTATCTTATTTGAATTTCAAAACTTGATAGGATTGAAATTTTTACTCCATTTGATAATGAGTAAACTGAGATTTTGACATTTAGCCAATCATTCATTCAACAAATATCTAAATAACTTTTTTTATTGTATTGCAGACGCAATAGCTGTTCCATGTTGTTATAAGAGTATTATTTCAAACAGACAGAAATGACTTCTGAGTGTCTCTGTAAGCATACCACTACTCAGCTGCTCACCCTATCCATTTCTTGCACCTGTGTGTAATTTCTGGTTTGATTCTTTGTATAGCACTGTATGTGATTAAGCAGTTTGGAAATGCTTCAATGACACCTTGAAGGTGGTGTTTCAAGTGTCTGGAATCACCCCTTTTTGGTCCCAGGGATTTGCTACCTATACCCAATTCCTCTCCCAGTTCCCATCCTCGCTTGACACTTCAAACAATTCTTTCACGTGATTAAGCAGTTTGGAAATGCTTCAATGACACCTTGAAGGTGGTGTTTCAAGTGTCTGGAATCACCCCTTTTTGGTCCCAGGGATTTGTTACCTATACCCAATTCCTCTCCCAGTTCCCATCCTCGCTTGACACTTCAAACAATTCTTTCAATGCTTTTGCTTTTAAACATGATTGGGAATTATTTTTGTAGCTTTAACTATGCACACAGATTTTCTGATGCACAACTAATGGCGATATTTGTTGCCGTGAAACTTTATGAGAAGAGTTTATCTTTACTACTTGTAAATAAATCAGATAAATTTATGCCTGTGTCAATGAGAGAGGATTGTGGGCATTAAAGATATGTGACTGAAGATTGTATTAGATGGAAAAAGGAGTAAAGCTACAGAAAAGTATAAGAATACATTTCCAAGCTTTTAGAAACAGCTGTATTTTGATCATTTATTCACATTTTAGCAAAGGCAATTATATTGCAAAATGAAAACGTGATTTTGCAATATAATTATAGTTCAGGGAGAAATCTGGTAGGATGTTTATTTTGAGGCTCATCTCTGTAGGTATTAAATGATAATGGTGGTTATTAGTTATAAAAAAGAAATGGAGGGCTCCAACACTCTTCAATAGCACTGACTCACGTGGTGCTCATTTAGCATGATGGACAATTGTTTCTTGTGCAAAAGAGGCAAAAACATTTAACAGCAGTCACTGAAAAGACACAGTGCAGTGGGAACTGAAAACCGACATCAGCAGCAGCACATATTTAAGATTAATTTAAAACATTTACTTTCCCAAATAACATGAGCATATTGTTTCCAGTCAATTTGCTGACTCGTTTTACCCTCATATTGGAAAGTAATTGAATCGCACATCAGTGACAGTCAGATGGCACAAGCCCTTGCAGTTTTACATTCCTCTTTCTGTGAAAACAGTAAACCATGCTGAGTTCAGTTCCCAAATGATTTTCACTCTGAGAAAGATTTCTAAGAACATTTTCAGCAATGCGTACCCCATGTATACTACTCATTGTATTTAGCTGTTCATAGCATAGACTCACAGAACATGCAAGTTAATACTGGACCAAAGACATAATCTAGTGCAGTTCTGTTGTTTTAGAGGAAAAAGAAAAGGGAGAAAGAGGGGGAAGAGGAGGAGGAGGAAGTGGGGAATGAAGTGGAGTGAGGCGGCAGGGCGAGGGGAGGGGAGACATGAAGAAGAAACAAATCAAGTGATTCTGCCCAAAACAAACAGAGAGGGAACAGCCACCCCAGACTGGAATGCAGGGTCCCCGAGCGCTCACGTTTGTCTTTCCCGCTGCCAGGCAGGACATCACAGTAGTAGAGATCCTCACGTCTGAACCGTGCACAGCTCACAGTTCACTATGTGCATGACCTTGGGTAGATTCCTAATCCTGTCTATACTTCACTTTCCCCACTTGTAAAATGAGACTACTGTAGTACCTACCTCATGGGTTTGTGGAAGGATTAAATAAAACAGCATGCGTAAAGCAGTGAGCAGAGTGCTCTGTTTGTGTGTTTGTGCAGGTGCGAGTGTGTGTGCTAGCTGTAGGTTTCGTAGTTAATTTATTCATTACTGTTTTACCTGGTGTACTGGTTCACTTAACTTCACAGTTCACATTGCAATTTGATGTGCC
>NW_007729294.1:68573-68891 GCF_000696425.1 Galeopterus variegatus | reverse complement strand
CTGTTTTACCTGGTGTACTGGTTCACTTAACTTCACAGTTCACATTGCAATTTGATGTGCCTCTATTTTTCCAGTCTCATTTCTGATCAGAGGTGGTGCCTGGAGAGGGCATCCAAGTGAGAATCTTCAGAGCAATTGTTGACAATTTAAACTTAAATTAATTTTCAAATGAGGCATCACTGGGTGGGTTGACCTGAGTGTTTATAATCTGTTTGAACGTTGAAGAGAAGAGAAATTGGAGTGATTATTTTTGAATGTGAACTTGTTTTTGAATAGCAGACACAGTTACAATACTTGTAAAGTATGTCATCAGTGCCA
>NW_007729294.1:65173-67516 GCF_000696425.1 Galeopterus variegatus | reverse complement strand
GCTGATTACATGAAGCAACTTTCTAACAGAGCTATTCAAAGAAGGAACCGTCTGCCTCAGGGGAGCAAGTCTCTGCTGGAGTCTGAGGGCAGAGACTGACGATCCACACAGGGCTGGAGCCACAGGGATTGGCGCGTGCCATGGGCGGGCTGACAGCAGTTGCTGAAGGGCTGTCCAGACTGCATTTTAGATCTGGAAATCTTTAAGTAAAACTATAAATTTTACATTTCCTTAACTCATATGTGATTATGTTACTTGCATGGTGCAAATAGAAGCACAATTCTTAAAAAACAAATCAAAACAAAACAAAAAAACAACAATGCACTAGTTTTTAGAGCAGTTTTAGACTCATAGCAAAATTGAAAGGAAGATACAGAGATTTTCCATACATGCCCTGCCTGCTGCCCCAGACAGAGCCTGCCCCATTATCAACATCCCCCACCATAGTGATTCATTTTTTAAAACTGATGAACCTACATTGACACATTGTAATCACCCTAAGTCCATAGTTTACATTAAGGTTCACTCTTGGTGCTGTGTATTCTGTGGGCTGAACAACATACAACAACATGTGTCCATCATTATAGCATCATGTGGAGTATTTTACTGCCCTAAAAATCCTCTGTGCACCACCTGTGCATCCCTCCCACCCCCACCGCCAACCCCTGACAACCACCGATCATTTTACTGTCTCTGTTCTTTCACTCTTTCCACAATACAGTTGGAAATGTGCAGTCTGTAGCGTCTTCAGATTGGCTCCTTTCACTTAGTCGTATGCATTTATGGTTCCTTCATGTCTCTTCATGGTTCGATAACTCCTTTATTTTTTTTTCCTTTTTGTCTTTTTTTGTGACCAGTAACGGGATCGCAACCCTCGGTGTCGTGCCCACACCACGCTCAACCAGTGAGCGGACCAGTCTCTATATGGGATCCGAACCCTCGGCGGGAGCGCAGCGGCCGCACTCTACTGAGTGCGCCACCTGGCCGGCCTGATAACTCCTTTATTTTTGGTGATGAATAATACCTCACTATCTGGATGTACCAGTTTATCTATTCACCTACTGAGGGACATCTTGGTTGCTTCCAAGTTTTGGCAATTCTGGATAAACTTACTTTAAATGTTCGTGTGCAGGTTTTTGGGTGGACATAAGTTTTTAACTACTTTAGGTAAATATCAAGAAGCATAATTGGTGGTATTTATGGTAAGAGTATGTTTAGTTTTGTAAGAAACCACCAAAGTGTCTTCAAAGACGCTGTACCATTTTGCATGCCACCAGCAGTGAAAGAGAGTTCCTGTTCCATGTCCTCATCAGTATTAGGTGTTGTCAGTGTTTTGAATTTTGGCCATCCTAACAGCTGTGTAGCGGAGTGCCTTTTCATCTGCTTATTTGCTGTCTGTATATCTTTCTCAGTGAGGCGTCTGTTAAGGTCTTGGACCCATTTTTAAAATTGGGTTGTTTGTGTTCTTATTGTTGAGTTTTGATATTTCTTTGTATATTTTGAATTACACTCCTTTATCGGATGGGTTTTTTGCAAGTATTTCCCCAGTCTGTGGCTTTTCTTCTCATTCTCTTGACGTTATCTTTTGCAGAGTAAAAGTTTTTAATTTTAATGAGGTTTAGCTTATCAATTTATTTCTTTCGTGTGTAGTGGCTTTGGTGTTATATCCAAAAAGTCATCACCATACCCAAGGTATCTAGATTTCCTCCCATGTTATTTTCTAGATCTTTGTGTTTTATATTTAGATCTATGATCCCTTTTGAGTTAGTTTTTGTGAACTGGGTAAGGTCAGTGTCTAGATTTCTTTCTTTCTTTCTTTCTTTCTTTCTTTTTTTTTTTTGCATGTGATGTTTGGTTGTTCCAGCACTAGTTGTTGAAAAGACTATTTTTGCTCCATTTTACTGCCTTTGCTCCTTTGGCAAAGATCAGTTGTCTGTCTTTATGTGGGTCTATTTTGAGGCTTTCTATTCTGTTCTGTTGACCTATTTGTCTATTCTTTTGCCACGTCGTGCTCTCTTGATTACTGTAGCTTTACAGTGTGTCTTGAGGTCAGTCAGTGTCAGTCCTTCTACTTTGTTTTCCTTCAATATTGTGTTGGATATTCTGCATTTTTTTTTTTTTTTTACTTCTCCATATAAACCTTAGAATCAGTTTGTCAATATCTACAAAATAACTTGCAGGGACTTTGTTTGGGATCGCATTGAATCAAGATCAAGTTGGAAAGAATTAACATCTTGACAATATTGAGTCATGTCATCTGTGAATGGAGATAGTTTTACTTCCTCCTGTCCACTTTACATAACTTTTATTTGTTTTTCTTGTCTAGTTGCTCTGGGTAGAACT
>NW_007729294.1:63285-64107 GCF_000696425.1 Galeopterus variegatus | reverse complement strand
TTCCTTTATACTGTTACTGTGGTGTGTCACATTGATTGATATTCTTACCTTTGCATTCCTGGATAATCTCACCTGGTCATGGTGTATAATGTTTTAAAATTCTGTTGCATTTGGTTCAATAGTAATTTGTTGAGGATTTTTACATCAGTATTTATAAATGGATAGAACCATGGGGTATAGAATAAGGTACAAGTTCCCTGATAGTGTTGGCTTTTTTTCAGTTTTAATGATAAGAAAATTGTATATAAAATGCTGATTTGATCTAATTCTATCTAGAGATAAATTAATTCACATAGGTGAATCACCAGATTAGCTGAGGCTTGGCACTTTAGTGAAAATTTATTTAAAAACATATTAATACATTAAAATCTTTTCCATGCAGTTCTTTGGCTCTTTTAGACATTGTATACAAGGTATAATTTGATGTCCTTCTTGATGACTCAAGAGAAACATCATGACCATCATTTATTGGATAGTGCCACATTCTAGGTAGCTTTCTTCCTGCCGGAGAACTATTGTTTCTTTCCCAAATTATAGCTATAATTTTAGTTTTTTCTATACTGTCTGTGAATCTGACTTCCAAAGCTTCTACTTTTCTCAATAATAAATTTTAGTTTTCCAGTAGAGGAGAGAGAAACAAGTGTACTAACTACATTTTAGGTTCAAGCACATACTAAATACTTTTTAAGAAGGCTGCTCCACTGTTCTTATAGAAGTGGACAAGACCAAAGTCTTATGGAAAAATGATTCTTCCAGGAAAAAAGTGAGAAAAGAATGTACTCTTTCAAATGCCTACCTTCTGTTTTACTTAAGTATACCATC
>NW_007729294.1:61007-61831 GCF_000696425.1 Galeopterus variegatus | reverse complement strand
TTATATGCTATCTACAAAAGACTGCTTTAGATTTAAGGACACAGGCTGAAAAGGAAGGAATAAAAAAGCTATTCTATGCAAATGATATCTAAAGGAAGTAGGGATGGCTATATTTATGTCAGATAAAATAAACCTTAAGTTAAAAACTGTTACAAGAGACAAAGGAGGACATTACTCAATGGTAAAAGCATCCAGTTCACCAGGAAGATAGAAAAATTATAAATATGTTACACCCAACACTTCCAAATTCATTTTATAAAGCCAGCATGATGCTGATACCAAAGCCAGACAGAGCCAATACAGAAAAAGAAAACTACAGGCCAATTTGCCTGATGAACATAGATACAAATATCCTGAAATGAAAAAAAAACAAACAAACTAGCAAACTGAATGCATCAGCATGTTAATGGATTGTACACGATGACCAATTGAGATTTATCCCTGGGATGCAAGGAGGGTTCAACATACAAAAATCAATTAATGTCCTTTTAATAGAATGAAAGATAAAAAACCAGAATATCATCTCAATAGATATAGAAAAAGCATCTGACAAAGTTCAACAGTGTTTCATGATAAAAACTTTCAACAAACTAGGAATAGAAAAAAATATAACTAAATATAATAAACACCATATATGAAAAGCCTACAGCTAACATCATAGTTACTGCAAAAAACTGAAAGCTTTTCCTCTAAGATGTGGAATGAAGCCTCTCTCATCACTTTCTATTCAACATAGTACTCGAAATCCTAGCCAGAGAAACGAGGTAAGAGAAAAAGGAAAGAAAGCCATCAAAATCAGAAAGATAAAAGTAAAATTATCTCTG
>NW_007729294.1:58602-59627 GCF_000696425.1 Galeopterus variegatus | reverse complement strand
AAAAAACAAGTAAATAAAGCCAGGAAGCTGAGAAGGGAGGACACTCATGTATATCTGCCTACGTTAAGAACCATTACAAAGACTCTTATACGCATACACCTGCCACAGAAACTTTTGCCAAGGACTTTTCAAATTGCAACTTGCTATATTGATATAGCTATATTGATATATTGATGAGGGAGAGGACAGCTATCCAAATGTACAAGAACATTTATACCTGACACTGTCTCTACTAACAAACCTCATGTACTTTTCTCTTTTGCCTTTAAAAGCCTTTGCCTTCCTTTAGTTCCCTGAACATGCACATAGTTTACTATGGCATGAGTATTCTAATTACAATGCCCTGGCCTCATCTTCTTTTTAGAGGTCAACACTACCCAAAGCAATCTACAGATTCAATGTGATCCCTATCAAAATTACTAATGACATTTTTTTCTTTTATTGAAATAGAAAAAACAATTCTGAAATTCACATAGATCTACAAAGGATCCCAAATAGCCAAAACAATCTTAAGAAAGAAGAAAGCTGGAGCATCTCATTTCCTGATTCAAAAAGCTACAGTAATTAAAACAGCATGGTACTGGCATGAAGACAGATATATAGACCAATGCAAGAGAATAGAAAGCCAGAAATAAACCTACACATATATAGTCAACTGATTTTTGACAAGTGTAGATAATTAAACAATGGAGAAAGTATAATCTCTTATATAGATGATGTTAGAAAAACTGGATATGTACATGCAAAAAATTAGAATCAGACCCTTATCTTACACCCTACACAAAAATCAACTCCAGATGGCTTCAAGGCTTAAACATAAGACCTGAAAGTGTAAAACTCTGAGGAGAAAACATAGCTGAAAACCTTTATGACATTGGCCTTTGCATTGATTTTTTGGATATGACATCAAAAGCACAGGCAATGAAAGCAAAAATAGACAAGTGAGACCACATCCAACTAAAAAGTTTCTGAAAATATAACCTATGAAGTGGGATAATATTTGCAAAACATATTTTTAATAAGGG
>NW_007729294.1:53920-58122 GCF_000696425.1 Galeopterus variegatus | reverse complement strand
TGACACTGTCTCTACTAACAAACCTCATGTACTTTTCTCTTTTGCCTTTAAAAGCCTTTGCTTTCCTTTAGTTCGCTGAACATGCACATAGTTTACTATGGCATGAGTATTCTAATTACAATGCCCTGGCTTCATCTTCTTTTTAGAGGTCAACACTACCCAAAGCAATCTACAGATTCAATGTGATCCCTATCAAAATTACTAATGATATTTTTTTCTTTTATTGAAATAGAAAAAACAATTCTGAAATTCACATAGATCTACAAAGGACCCCAAATAGCCAAAACAATCTTAAGAAAGAAGAAAGCTGGAGCATCTCATTTCCTGATTCAAAAAGCTACAGTAATTAAAACAGCATGGTACTGGCATGAAGACAGATATATAGACCAATGCAAGAGAATAGAAAGCTAGAAATAAACCTACACATATATAGTCAACTGATTTTTGACAAGTGTAGATAATTAAACAATGGAAAAAGTATAATCTCTTATAGAGATGATGTTAGAAAAACTGGATATGTACATGCAAATATTAGAATCAGACCCTTATCTTACACCCTACACAAAAATCAACTCCAGATGGCTTCAAAGCTTAAACATAAGACCTGAAAGTGTAAAACTCCGAGGAAAAAACATAGCTGAAAACCTTTATGACATTGTCCTTTGCATTGATTTTTTGGATATGACTTCAAAAGCACAGGCAATGAAAGCAAAAATAGACAAGTGAGACCACATCCAACTAAAATGTTTCTGAAAATATAACCTATGAAGTGGGATAATATTTGCAAAACATATTTTTAATAAGGGGTTAATATTTTAAAATATATATGTAAATAACTCTTTCAACTCAATAGCAAAAAATAAAATAAAAAAATAAAAAATAAAGAAAAGAAATAACCCAATTAAAACATGAAAAAAAGACCTGAATAGACATATTTTTAAAGAAGACAAAAAAAAAAATGTCCAACATCTATTAGGATAACTATTACCAAAAGAATCAAAAGGTAACATGTTTTGACAAGCGTGTAAAGAAATGAAAACCCTTGTACACTGTTGGTGGGAATGTAAATGGTGCACTTGTCATGATAAGAAGTATGATGGTTCATAAAAAAATTAAAAATAGAAATACCCTATTACCCAGGAATCCCACTTCTGTATATATAACTGAAGGATAAGAAATTAGTATCTTGGAGCCGGCCCCGTGGCTCACTTGGGAGAGTGCAGTGCTGGTAGCGCTGAGGCCGCAGGTTCAGATCCTATATAGGGATGGCTGGTGCGCTCACTGGCTGAGCGTTGTGCGGGAGACACCAAGCCAAGGGTTACGATCCCCTTGCTGGTCAAAAAAAAAAAAATAAAGAAAAGAAAAGAGAAATTAGTATCTTGAAGAGATATTTGTATTCTCACATTCATTGCAGCATTGTTAACAACAGCCAAGATGTGGAAACAACATAAATGTCCATGAACATATGAATGGGTAAAGAAATAGTGGCATATACATACAGTGAAATCTTATTCAGCCTTGAAAAGGAGGAAATCCTGCTATATGTGACAACATGGATGAAACTTGAAGATGTTAAGTGAAATAAGCCAGTCACAGAAGGATAAGTACTGCATGATACCACTTATATGAGACATATAAAATATGTGTCAAACACACAGAAGCAGAGAAAAGAAGGTTGGTTGCCAGGGGCAGGGGGAAGGAAGAAATGGGGTGAATTAGTCTATTTCTGTTGCTTATAACAGAAATACCTGAAACTGAGTAATTTGCAAAGAAACAATATGTATTGCTTACAGTTTTGGAGGCTGGGAAGTCCAAAGTCCAGGGGGTACATCTGGTGAGAGTCTTTTCTTTGGGGTGACCCTATAGTGATGCAGGGTATCACATAGTGAAACAGCTGAGCAAGAGAGAACTAACTCCTCACTTGTTCTCCTTTTAAGGCCATCAGAACCATGCCCGTTACTCCATGAATGGATCAATCTATTCATCAAGGCACAGACCGTCCTCACAATCTAATCACCTCTCAAAGCCCCCACCTTTCAAATACCGTAATTGGATTTCCCACCCACTTAATTCTGTTGCAATAGGGATTGAGTTTCAATGAGTTTGGGGTGGGAGATGTTCAATCTGCAGCATGGGGAGTTGTTGTTCAATGGATATGAAGTTTCAGGTATGCAAGATGACTAAGGTATAGATCTGCTAAATAACATTGTGCCTATACTTAACAATACTGTATTTTACACTTAAAATTCTTTAGTAGGGCAGATTTCATGTTAAGTGTTGCTAACACACACACACACACACACACACACACACACGCAAAGTGTGGGGAAACAGAAAAAAGGAGAGATCAATCACATGTTTTTTTAAGGTGGCGTAAGGTTTTTTTACTTGTCTGCAATAGTGGCGGCTCTGGATTAGATATTGGTTGATTTAAGTTCATTTGCTGAGTCTACTCATCAAATGTACATTGATTACTTTTATCAGCTAGACTCTGTGAATGGTGCTGCTGTTACAGAAAAGAACAAGTTGCTGGCCTTGCCCTTCATGAACTAAAGTTTAATCAATAACAACCCAAAAATGTTATGTTTAAGATAATGTGTAATAACAGCCATAATATTGGTGTATAGCAAAGAGGAAGAAAAGAAACCTCTGTGTTACAACAGGGCTGGAAGATGCTTTCAAGAAAAGGTAAGCATTGAACTGAAGGTGCATAAACAGGAGCTGGTCAAGCCGACAATGGGGATGACAGGACAAAGCATTTTAGTGGAGCAGCAGCATGAGTTTTTGAACAAACGAGGCACACCTGGGGAACTCCAACTCCCTGCACTGTCAGATGGTTGGAGAAGACTCTGTCAGTGCTTTGCCCAAAGATACCCGGGACCTCTTTGACCATTTCTGCCCAGCCCTGACTTCTGTGTGCTGTTCCTGGTAACATAGCAATCCTTTTCAGGACATGGGAAGGAAGGAGATGCCTAAATGTTTGTGTGCCCTGGGCAGCACTTAGCTAATGTGGGACTGGGGCCAGAGTAGATACGTCTTAGACTGCAAGGGTTTGAAGGATCATTTATATCCAGAGACCCTCTGTAGGATCAGAATGGGACCGGGACATTACCTGAAACCACACCCTTGCTTGGCTTCTTCCCTCCACTGTCTTTATTCTCTTTCCCTTACCAGTTGCTTCTGGAAGCACTCCCTTAATGAATAACTTGCATATTAATCCCCAGCCTCAAGAATGTCTCTGGGCAACCCATCCTTAAGACAATGGGGAACTAACACTTGGCTTAGATACCTCCTAAAGTCATTTTTAGAATGAGATGAGATCATGTATATGGCACTTTGCAATTATAAAATGCCAAACAAATATAAAAGTTCATTATTAACACTGATTTTCTGGCATTTTTTTGTAATAGAAAGTGAGGGTAGCAGTTATATTTCATCATTGAAGTTAACAGGTTGAATTAGTTTCTTAGTAAGAACCATTCTGACACCAGCTCTCAGTACTCTGAATTTTAGTACTCTATTTTAGTAGATTGGGTAGACCAAGGGTGAACTTCTCAAGAAAATCATGAAATATCTGGAAAAGTTTTTTAAACAATCATTGAAAACTACTCTTTTGGGTGATAATTTAAATGCTTTGCTTAGAAGTTAACCTGATGGTCCATTATGGTTTCTTCCAATTCTTTGGTCAGGAGGAAACCTGCATAAGGATGGTTGTGTGGACCAGAAGTAATATTAACCCACTTGTTACAGTTTAGATAGTTTTGGGGGGTTTGTTTATTTGTGGCTAAAGAGCATGCAGGGAAGTAAAAAGGCTGGTCAGGCAATGCTGAAATACCAAATTTAGATTACATACAGAAAGTTTACAAAACACCACTTAATCTCTGCCTCTCAAGGCAAGGCAAGAGCTCACATAATTTATCCTTTATTAGTTTTACGTTAATAAATTAGTCCATTTGTTAATACTGATTTCATTAAGTTTTTTCAATGTCAGTTGAGAGGACTTTAAGTGATTTGTGCAGCTTCTGACATCTCTATTCTGAATATTCTCTCTCTTGGTGGTAAGGACTTCATTGGGCTCATCAATGAAGTATCATGTTGGGTCCATTTGAGTCATCAAGCACTGAGGATACATAATCATTAAAGCTTAATCCTTTCTTTTTCATAAAGCTGTTTACATTAGATGATTAGATTCTTAATATACT
>NW_007729294.1:51901-52600 GCF_000696425.1 Galeopterus variegatus | reverse complement strand
CACAAGAGAGAATCCCTGAGCTGGTGAGCTCACTCAGTGTGCTGTGATTTATGTGCTTGTCCTTCCAACATCTTTCACAGAGGGTGGGTTGTAAGGATAGTAATTCATTACAAAATTTGTAGAGCTGTACACAACTCTACTATGTATGTTTTGGATTATTTTCCAGACTTTACAATGTTCCATTTTCAAAGATTGTTCTATCTTCCAATATTGGTTTTTTGTTCGTTTGCTTGTTTGTTTTGGTGGGATTACGTTGCAGAGAAAAGGGAAAGCTTTTTCACAAATTTATTTTTGAGAAGAAAGGTGACTTGGGAAGTAAAATCTTGATTTGCAGTTCAGAGAAGAAATAGTGCAGTCATTGATGGCCATGCTCCTTAGACTGAGTCATCTGTTCAGTTGCTTCCTGATTGCAAAAAAGGAAGTGAATGGATCACTTCAGTAAGGGGGCGTGTGATTTTGTGGGTCTTCCTTCCAGGGTGGGGGATGACAGAGTAACTCCTCCGGCCTCCCACCCTTCTCTGCAGTGGGCCTAGAGGAGCCAGCCCTGGGAACCATGAAGCTCAGGAGCCCAGACTCTGGTCTCCAAAGGATTGCTGATTCCACCTGCCTTGGTGGTGCTGAGGTTGTGGGGACGTGGAGAAGCAGGCAGGTGGGTGCACGCAGGGGGAAGAAAATCCCTTCCATCTTGGAAAAGCTGAG
>NW_007729294.1:47790-51614 GCF_000696425.1 Galeopterus variegatus | reverse complement strand
GAAGCAGGCAGGTGGGTGCACGCAGGGGGAAGAAAATCCCTTCCATCTTGGAAAAGCTGAGCAAATAAAAACAAATGCTTTAAAAAAAAAAGATGCAAGTTTGAGACGCATACTTCTGTCATCCTAAACTTCTAGTAAGTGCAATTTCCTCGTGTTGTCTCTCTCTTTTTTTTTTTTTTGTCTTTTGTCTTTTTCTGTGTCCGGCAACAGATCGCAACCGTCAGTGTTGCCCCCATACCGGACCGGGGACTGGCAACGGGATCGCAACCCTCGGTGTTGCTCCCGCGCCTCGCTCAGCCAGTGAGCGGGAACCGGTCTGTATGTGGGATCCGAACCCTCGGGCGGGAGCGCCACCACGCTTCCCAAGCGGCGCACTTACCCAGTGCGCCACTGGGCCGGCCCGTGTTGTCTCTCTTGACTTAGTTTCACCCCTGAGTTTTTTCCATAATTCCTGCTAGTTTACAACAAAGTCTTTCCTCTTTAGAAAGACATGTCTTTGTTTACACTCTAATAACTGGTTCAATTGTTTTGAAATTTTGTTTTTATTATGAATAAACAGCAAATGATGAAGCAGGGTGATCCCACCCAGCGGAAGCCATGTGGACCCATCAAGAGAGAAAATGCTACTGAAAGGTGCAGAGACTTGTGGGAGCAAAAAACTGACACAGAGGGCAATGACTCAGACTTCTTTGGGAAAACACCACTGTTTTCATTATTGATCATAATGTTAGATGTTGGGACAACTTCCGGAAATGGCACCTGGGACGACATCCTCCCAGGATTGCAGGATGTTGTCCATCTTCTCTTAGCTATTTAATAAGTCCCGTGACTTCATCCCTGGGAAGGTCCTGGTTAATGAAACAGAGCTGAAGCAGAACTAGCATGAGTGTCTTACACTAAGTCTGAGTGTCTTACCAAGGTGATGCTCCCTTTTTTTTTTTTCAGATTTCTAAGTGATTGTGTATAATCTATAACTATTTACTCTACATGCTTCCTCTTTGTTATGGGCTGAATTGTGTCCCCTCAAAATTGAAGTCTTAACCCTCAGTATCTCAAAATGTGACTGTATTTGGAGATAGTGTCTTTAAAGAGGGAATTCAGTTAAAATGAGGTCATTAGGTTGAGCCCTAAACCAATATGACTGGTGTCGTGATATGAAGAGGCAATCAGGACACAGACATGCACACTGGGAAGGCCGCGTGAAGACATGGAGATAAGACGGCATCTGCAATCCAAGCAGAAAGGCCTCAGAAGAAACCAACCTTGACCTTGGACTTCTAGCCTCCACAACTGTGAGAAAATAAATTTCTGTTGTTTAAGGCCCCCAGCCTGTAGCACTTTGCTATGGCAGCCCTAGCAAGTGAATATTCCCTCCCTTCTACAGTCTTCATCCATCGTCACTGTCATATAACCAGCTAGAGCACTTTTTCTTTGTTGAGAGTTGGGGGACATTTTGCCCATTAGCTTCCTGAGAAAAGAGCAAGAGAATGAGAGGTAAATTCTTTTTAGACATTGCCAGTCTCATATCTCAACTTAACTCACAGGTGAGTGATAATTCTGGTTAAAAAAATCACTAAGAATTTGATGATAAAATTCCATCATCTTTTATCATGCAATATCCTACTAAGAAGTTCAATGCCTTTCTTATTTACAAAACTTAGTTTGAGATATCTATTTTTATCTACCTGGAAACATTCAGAGAATTTTTTTTTATCCCAAATGTTATGAAATTTTATGATTTAGTCAATACTTGTGTCTTTCAGTTCTAGCTAATTTTCTTTAATTGTTTCATTGGTAAATTTCTCTCCAATGTTTTATATTCTCTTTTTTCCCCTAAAATTGCTTTTAGTCAAATATTGAAGATATTGAATTGATGTTTTAATTTTTATAAATTTTTTTTCTCCCATTTCCACTTATTTTGTTCTCCTTCCTGACTCTGCAGGCCGGGGTGGGAACAGAACCATCTGTATGTGGACTTTCAACCATTCCCCTGGTTTCCAGCCCTCACTTCACTCCGCCTTCCAGGGTATGTTGTGATTCCAGTTCTCAAGGCTAAACAGATTTTGTGGGTTTAACTGTTTGTTTTATAATAGTATTTCCCTCTACAAAGACTTACATTTCTGCTTTTTGTACTTTGCCTGGTCAATTTCTACCCCCTTACTTGCTTGTAGCTGGAGGTAACAGCTGTCTCTAGTCTAGTTGAAGTTGGAGATCCTGTTTTGTGTTCTGCTTGTTTCCCTAAGTTAAATTCTGAGAGGAGGGTACAAAAATCTGTTTTAAAACACCTTAAGACCAAAAGCCCCTTTTTTCTGTTTTATTTGAATTCAAATCTATACACATCTCCTCCAAGGAGCTCTCTTGAATGATTCATATTTTTTCAAAACTTTCATATTCTGTATGCTGCTTATCTGTTCAACTATGTATCATCCATCTACCTGTAAATAAATGTGTATATATACAAATATACTTTTATGTTAATAACATGCTAAATTGGTTTTATACTATTCTGGACTTCTCTATCAGCAATTTGATTTCTTTATAAGCTCCTTGATAGTAGAGGTAAACCAAACCAAACCAAACCAAACAATAAACAAAAACCAGCCAAACTTGTCCACATACAGAAGCATGCATAATACAGTTATCCAATAGGGAATGATGCTAATACATTAATGAAAAAGTGATTTTTTAAAAATNTTTTTTTTTTTTTTTTGTGGCTGGCTGGGAAGGGGATCTGAATCCTTAACCTTGGTGTTGCCAGCACCACACTATCCCAAGTGAGCTATCTGGACAGCTCCCAAATATCTTCTCTGTATTCACTAAACCAAATTTGTATGCACGTGCTATATACATGCATATGCCTTTGTTTGTTGTTTCTGCTTTGTTTTGTTTTTGTTTTCCATGTGCGAAAAGTTCCTTGAGAAATTTTACACACTTCAATTATGTCTAGCTGGATCTGTTCCTTCATAACCACCACCTAGGAATTGTTGTTATTACAGGAAGTATGCTAAGCTTTAAATCAAAATTAGATACATTTTTTTAAGTACTCAAAACTTCCCACTTTCTGCCTATCCCTTCTAATAAGAAGAGTATGTTTTGATTTAGTATATTTTATGTTGATGGGAAAAATGGGCACAGAGGCTTAATTCAAAGAAGTTATAAGAGACAAGATTGATGTAAATTAGAATAGGCTTGAAGGAAGAAGGCCTCAAGATCTATGAGGCAGGCAAGTGGAAGTTCTGAGAAGTTTGAGCAGAAAGAGAATGAATTTAAACAGTTGTAGTGCAATGTGAGACTTGGAGAAACAAATAAAGTTGCTAAAATGCAGTTTCATGGTGTGATTCTACCTGTTCTTCCCCTTTAAAAAAGTCAACAGTAAAGGTCTGTATGATTCTTAGCACTACTTGTGAATTATATTTATATTTCTTTAGCAGATAAGACTTGTTGTGATAGTTTACAAGGAAGCTCAACTTTATTTAAGTACAACAAATAATGATAATTTTAGAATTAAATAAAATTTGAAATGTCAAAATAATAAGAATTGATAATTTGAATGTCAGTAATAAAATAATGAATGTGATGTAAGAGGGTTTTGAATTTAAAACTAAAAGGCTGTTACCTAGAATTGGTCTTGCATTACAAATACGGGGTGATTGATAGTTCTACAAAAGGACTTTATACAACATGAAATAGAGTCTCACTTGCTCACATAGTTCTCTCTGCAGGATATGGTTGGGGCAGGTCACCATTTACTTCAGTTGCCATTTTTTTTCTGTGGAACATTTATTCAGGTGTTCACAAAAGATCTTGAGGACAGCTTGAGTTAC
>NW_007729294.1:44730-46878 GCF_000696425.1 Galeopterus variegatus | reverse complement strand
TAGTATATATTTTCTTTTTCCCAGTTAAAATACTTCCTTATTTGACAAATCTTGAGAAAATTCATGTGCATAATCATTCTTTAGAAGGGTATAAGAATGAATATAGTAGAGCAAAACAAAAGCTTTTTTTTTTAGGAAATCCACTTCTTTTGAGAAAAGGAAGGTCACTGTGAGTTTACACAGCTAAGAAGGATGTACAGATTGTCACCAGATGCTTTTAAATGGTTAGATGCCATCAATTGAATAAGCATTTCTTTTGCATCAGGGCATTTAAGAAGGTCCTTTAGGTCTTTCAGGCCACCAGGAAGCCTGCTAATAAAAGGCTGACTTAATGATGAAGTGTTTCTATTGTGGCCAAAGTGGTATTAAGTACCAGGCTCTTAAAATGCTCAGTGCCTGGGAGGGACTAGCTGGGAGTACAATGTGAGGCATAAATCTTTGGTCCATCGGTCCATTGCTGACTTGGCAAAGACTACTCAAGTTTAGAAATCCAATTTAAGAGCCATTTATTGCTTGAAGTTTATTGTTCTTGCTGTTGTAATTATTATTTTATATTTTTCCCATGTTGAACTGACCGCTCTTGCCTGTGGACCATAGCCAATTCGTACTTCATTAGACTTACTAACTTATGAATCTCTCCCCCACCAGACTGTAAGCCTATCGAGGGAAAAAGTAATATCTTATGATTCTTGAATTCAAAGACCAAGAACAGAATGAGCACTTTATAAATCCCTATTGTGAAAACAAGGGAGAAATGTCCCAATGATCTTAAATTTATTTAGAAGAATACTTCTTTCTTCAGAAGAGAAAGTTATAAATTCAAGGCTATGACCAACTTGACCCTATCGCAGGTTTGAGTCTTTTTGATTATTATTTCTTAATCATTATTTTCCTGAATTCCTCAAAGTAATTTATAAGAACAGCCTCCTGGCTTTTCAAGTGCATACTGGCCGCTGTGGTTTACGATTTTTCCATCTTCCTTGAGGCGCCTGAAGGCTTTAGCTTCCCTTACTAATGAAACCATCAGGTTCCTATTAACTGGTAGCTGTGGCTCTATGAAATGAACCTACCAGCTTAACAGTAATGAAGACTGAGCAAATATAACATTCACAGATCTTAGAATGCTCAGAAATGATGAATGGAAGACTTGAATATGTGGCTTAGGTTTTGGGTCACTTTCCCCCTTTTGGCTGTACTTTCTGTGAGGCATGTGTTCAAAGGAAAACTCAGAGCTATGTTCTTTATAACATTTGCTCTGCCCAAGAAATCTTTTGCAAATATACTTTAGCAGACATGTGACATACTCCAAAACCAAATGCTGGTCTCACTGCCAACATAGCTTGGCTGATGCTGCTTCACACAGATGCACGATGTTTATACATAGCATACCTGATTGCTCTGTCATCTACCCACAAAACCCATTGCTTCTTCCACATCCACTGGTTTCCAAGGCAACAGAGAGCTCCTCTAAGAATGGAAGCACACACAAGTTGATTTCCATTTCTACACGCCAAAATCTAACCACCTTCTGTAGCCAGAGTACTTACACTGCCCGCGAGGAAGGAAAAGCTGAGAGCAAAGTGCTCATAGTGGAAGAAAACTTCGAATGCATCAGTATAGCTCAGTGCTATCAAGAAAAAGAACTTTTGTTTAACAGACTTTAGAGAGAGGTTGATGGGGATCATTTGGGGAGAGGGTTAAGTATAGAGAAAACGTAAGTTATGGCTAACCCTGAAGGACACTAGTAATAGAGGGAGAGAAGATCCGTTTTCCCTCTACCCCTGGAGCCTCCTGGTGATGAAGTTCCCAGTTTTTTTCTTTGTTGGTAAGTTTGTTGAAAATGATCTCCACCTTCTCACTTTCCATTCACTCAAGAGTTCTGCATCCTTGTCTTAGAACTACCCTTGCAAGGCCATCCAGGTCCTTAGATGCCAAATCCAGTCGCCAATTGTCCATCCTTATATTGTCATCATCTTTCCATCCTGCCTCTCCCTTCTTCCTTTTCCAGAAAGCTACACTTCCCTGGTTCTCTACCACCTTAAAATTTGCTCTTATTCTCCTTTTATAGGCTGTTGTTTTGGGCAATGACAGACTGCACTTAAGACAGTGGACCTATAAGATTATAATGGAGCTGGAGGTGTGGAGTAG
>NW_007729294.1:42063-43692 GCF_000696425.1 Galeopterus variegatus | reverse complement strand
AGTAGGCTATGCCACCCAGGTTCATGTAAGTACACTCCATGGTGTTCACACAACAAAGAAATCGCCTAACAACACATATCTCAGAATGTATCCCATTGTTAAGCAACACGTGACTATGGTTCTCTCTTTTACTATGGTTTTCTCCTAATTTATTTTATAATTCTACATATCTCTTTAGGCAATGGTCCCTAAACCTGCTTGCACGGTAGAATCACTTGAAGATCTTGTAAAAATTCTAAAGCTCAGGCCATACATAGTGCAGCCCAGTCTCTGGGGGTGGGATGCAGACATGAGTACATTTCAGAATTCTCCCCGGAGATTTCAGTGTGCAGACACGTTTGGGAAACCTCTGCCCTGGAGCAGTCCCTGTCCTCTTAATTAACTCCTAATGTGCTAGGCTTGTACCTCATCCAGGCCTAATCACTTCTGTGACATATACCCAGTTACTCCTTGAAATTCTCCAATTGCATCTAATTAGGTTAAAATTAAGAAGTGTGACTAAGACATTCAAAGCTTCCATGGTCTGGGCTCTGCTTACCTCCTAAGCCCGATCACACACCACTCCCTCGTCCTACTCAAGGTTCTCGGGCACATTCCTGTCCTTCTGCCCAGAACTGTCATCTTCATCTGCCTGATTCCAAGTTGTGCTTTAACACCCAGTCCAGACATTTCCCTAATACCTCCTCTGAAAACCCAGGGATCACAGCTGTTATCCCATTTATGTCATTTTATTGGTTTANACCTCCTCTGAAAACCCAGGGATCACAGCTGTTATCCCATTTATGTCATTTTATTGGTTTACTTTGTAAAAGATGAGAATTTATTTGAGGGCAGAGTATTTGCTTTTTTTTTTTCTCTATCCATAGTGCAGAATTCCTTGAGCACACTGCATGTTCAGTGTTCAATGAATGAATGAATAAGAGAATACGGTGATTGGAAATTTTTGCATTGAAGCCGTGTCCAGAAAGGTTTTGGTCAGATTTTCTTCTTCAGGGAGACAGGAAGGACATAGAGCCATAGAGCTGTCCTGCAGGTGCCAGGGTGTTCCCCTCCTCATGCTCCTACCATGTTCTTCGGACAAATGGAGCTTCTAGAAACACAATCCAGCTGGTGACACCAACCTTCGTGACACTTGGAAATCACCCTGGACACCTTTTTCAGCAATGAAAAATTCAGCAAGAGGTTTTGTACCATCAGGGAGCTGTTCCAACAGCTGGGTGTTATAAGTAACCACCTGCTAGGAAGAGGTCTGGACAACTTTGGGGTCAGTAGGAAATAAGGAGGCACCTATTTGGCCCAGAAAGCCTGAGTGCCCCTTCACTTACCAGAGAGATGTAGGGTGTCTTTAAAAAAAAATGATTCTGAGTAAGATCAAAAGCTTGAACAGTTTCTACAACTGGGCAGTTCTATAAAGTTAATTTTAAGATCATTCAATGAAAACTGACATAAAAGCTACAACTTAAAAAAATTGTGGGTGAATATTTTCCCCTTTTGCATACTGGAGTCACAAAAGGTGAAACTCTAGTAGAAATATTCATTATTAAAATATGCGCTTAATGGTACCATTGGCAAGACACAGTAATGAGGAGAAATGGGGTGATGAGCGTCTATTCTACTTATACTTCATAA
>NW_007729294.1:38688-41212 GCF_000696425.1 Galeopterus variegatus | reverse complement strand
GCAAGACACAGTAATGAGGAGAAATGGGGTGATGAGCGTCTATTCTACTTATACTTCATAAGCCTCTTTTACTTTTTATGTAGCTGCCATTTTCCTGGTAAGTATCAGGCATTGCAAGTCAATATACTGGGCATGTAAAAGTTGAAATGTAAGTCACTTCTCCACAGTTTTCTAGTAAAAACAAAATAACACAAGCAAAGAACAGGAGAAGGTAACGTGATTTCCTGAACAGCCAGCTACTCTGCGGTTCCGATGCTGTTTTCCAGACTGGATGTTTGCACTATTGTTCTCCAAGAAACGCCCTGGCCATCTCCAGTGATGTGCCCTCCTCCAAGCCTGCAGAATCAGTTACCTGCTGTCATACAGGCTGCCAGTTGCAGTCTGTGATCTTCCAAACTTTTTCCTATTGTCAGTGGTAGAGAGTGATAAATACGTAACAACCTCAATCTTATTAAATTAATTTCATGTGGTTATGCTCAAAGGCATCCAGAAAGACAGAGAACTGTTGTTACAGAGTCAGGCACTAGAAGTGCTGTGCTCAGAAAGCACACACTGTGATCAGAGCTGGCTTCATGTGACCCGGGCAGGCACAGGGCCCTGCCCTCAGAAGGGCTTTGTAAATTACTCAGCTGGTCCTGCCTGTGAATCCTCCGGAAGCATTTTCTAGTGGGTAAAATGTGCCTAAAATCAATGGCAGGGAAAGAAAGTTGTGGAGGGACAGCCCATTGCTACAGGGGTGTCAACTAGAGAAGGGACAGCTCATCTGCCTTATCTCAGATAATGGAGTTCTTCACAGGACATTGCAGATGCAGATGAGCCTCTGGTGTTTTTGACATTACCACACAAATCCTTTCTTTCTCTGCTTGCTGCTTTCTTGCCTGATAGGACCCCTACAGAGGACCCCCCAGGGATTATCCCTGTTTGCACAGGAATGCTTCTAACTCAAAACACTGCAAACATTATCAAAAGCTTCGTTCTGGTGACTGCACGCCTGAGGCTCATGTATTAGAACGTGTGCAGAAATCAATCGCCTCCTTGCAGAGTCAGGGCAGCACTAGGACAGTGTGGTTCAGGAGGATCACGTAATTTGATGGTGTCCGGGAAGACTGACAGATTTGGCAGATGTGCTCAACAAACATTTGTTTAAGTTTTTTTTTTTTTTTGTCCTTTTTGAGACCGGCCGCACCGCGCTCAGCCAGTGAGCGCTGTGAGCGCACCAGTCATCCCTATATAGGATCCGAACCCGCGGCTGGAGTGTTTAAGTTTTAATGTTTCCTTCTCAAAAAGTTTTTAAACTAGTTTACTAGAGGATAATTAGATTTGTGATGTGGATTCACTGGCACACTATATTGACAATTACCTTTTCTTTGATTTTGTACCTATTTGGTAGAAATAGAGATGCAATTGGAATATGGATCTTTAGATAGTATAACAAAAAGAGAGACGAGCTTTTTGCACTAGAGACAGTTACTGAATTTTCACTGAGTCTGAGACAGAAGCGTTTAGATAATAGACACTGAGCCATTGTTTTGGCTAGAGAATCATTTCCACTCAAACTGATGCGAGAATGGATGGAATACTCTTTCTTTATTTTTAATTTTTTTTCAATAGATGAGTAAAAATAGTCTAAGCTTTAAAATATATGTAACTTAAAACTAGGGATTTTCAAAATCACCTTTCTTTTGCTGTATGTCCTATCAAATTGACGTCCCAAGAGACACACGACTCAGCTGCTTTTGACCTCTTTCTCACACGGAAGAACTTGGAGAAAACAGTTACCACGAGTCTTCCGTTCTTTGCACACGACCAAGAAAAAAAACCAGAGTGAGCTCACAGTGACCAATATTATTTAGTAACAAAATAAAGCAACCTTTAGCATTTTGTTTTAAAAAGTTTGTTTTAAATATGAGGGTACTTCAAAAAGTTCATGGAAGGGTTCATATTATCTTTTAATTCCATTTTTCTGCAAACTTTTTAAAGTATCCTCATAAAAATAACTAATAAACATTTGTTAAATATGGGTGGGTGATGTAGACACACATAGTTCTCAAGGAAAGGAGGGGCAATGTCCCCAAATATGCCTAGTGCTAAAGATCAACCAAGACTCGTAAAAAATGCACATTCTCATGTGCTACCCTGTGGAATATACTATAAAGCATATGTACTTCACAGGGCCTGGTTTTCCAAAGCCTTGCATTTTCAAATATCGACCTTGCAAGGACAGGAAATTTTCCTCAGGCTATAAGTCTCTGTTGCAAGATAAGGATTGTGGCGCAGCTGGTTGCTGGCTCAAAACCAGACTAGTTACTGATGGTTATGTAAAGATACAGAGAAATTGCTATATGAAGGAATGTTTGCTAAGATCAAACTGTTGTCGATAGGACCACTTAATTGTCTACTGGAATGCCATCTGGCTTGTTTCACTGAAAGTTACCAGCCTATACTGTTAAACTATAACCCCACCTTTGTTCTCTTCCTGTAACTTCCTGGTCTGGAAAATAAATGCAGGAAGAGAACCCCAATT
>NW_007729294.1:30741-37933 GCF_000696425.1 Galeopterus variegatus | reverse complement strand
GAAGCAACGCAAAGCAACACTATCCAGAATTACTAAATCAAGATATTCTGCCAAGAGGTCTGAAGGTTTGTATTATAAAGAGCTGCTCCTGTAATTCTTATGATCAGGCAGTATGAGAAAACTTGCCTTGGCAGTGGTTCTCAAAGATCCACCAGAAACAGCTGGAGGGCTTCTCAAAACTGGTCCTGCTCCTAGTTTCTTATTCAGGTGTTTGGGGAGTGGCATGAGAATGTGCATTTCTAACAAGTTCCCAGGTGACACCAGAGATGCTGGTGTAAGGACCACACATTGAGAAATGCTGGGTTTTAAATCCTATTGCAGTGTCAGCTGTTAGGATCTGCAAGGGTGGCGCCATGCCTAGGTGGCATGTGGTTTCTCTCCAGTCTCCTTACGCTGTATTCTAAATCTTTCATAACCTTTCATAAAAAGAGATTGTGATACTGTTCAAAGGGTAGATGCCAGCCTGGTACCCAAAATCACGATGTCCCATAGGGCAAAGATGCCCCCAGGAAAAGTGCCAGCTCTTGCCTGAACCTCAGAACACACCAAAAAAAAAATGTGTATTTTAAAGAAAGTACATCTAGCTGATTGTCACACTCAGATGCAGCCAGTAGGAGGATAGAGGCAGCACTCCCAAAGGACATGGACAGCCTCATAGCCCTTAAACCCACAGTCTGGACAAGCTTAGGTTGCAGGCAGCATCAGCCACTTCTTACGATTTCTTTCAGAATGGGACTGACAGGAACGTTGAAGAATATATTTCCTGGTTGGAATAGTTCTTTTTTTCCCCACAGAGAAGGTAGGAAGGAAGATACAAAATAGGTATTCCTGCTTGAAGAAAGTTGGCAGCCCCTGTGCAGGTGTGTGTGTGTGTGTGTGTGTGTGTGTGTGTGTGTGTGTGTGTGTGAGTGAGTTTGTGCGCGTGCATGTGTGTGAGAATGAGTGCGTGGACAGGCAGGGAGTGTGGCGTGTGCTGTCTCATGTGTGAGGACAGCAGGGTGATGCCAACCTCATTGGCCAGCCAGACCCTCGCAGTCCTCAGCTAATCTCTCCTCTGAGCCTTCTTTCTTCCACGATTAGGTTCAGTATAGACGCCTCATTCTGATTTAGGTGGTTTTCATCCAAGTATTTATCTGTTGTTACCACTAACCACGGGCGTGGGAACCTTACCTTCTCTCCAAGTTGCAGCTATGCACCTTGCCCTTGCTAATAAACACAAATTTTAATTCTTAAATAATAGCGTGAGTTGCGTTAAAAACAAAAATGGAAAAACCTATGGTGAATTTCTGAGTCCTAAATATTTTTTACAGACTAACTTTTAGATGATGAAGTTTCCAATCTACCTACCAAAGATTCAGTTCCAATAGTGCAAATGTACTTCTAAAGAGAAAGTATAAAAAGCCCCAAATCAGTCAAACAAATATTTTGCGTAGGCACCATTTTTGTCCTGTGGTTATTCTGGAAGCTACACAGCTGTTTATTGCACAAATATAGAATGACCTGAATAACTCCCTTGCAGCTCTCTGACTCCTTAATAATGACACAATTCAAAAGAAAAGGCAACAGCAATCAAAATTAATCATGAACAGCAGAAGAACGCAGAGGAAGACTCCACATATAGTCTTTTGCTGGTGACAAATTCTCTTTTTTCTTCATTGGAGAAATTTTTTTTTCTCCTTCATTCCCGGAGGATGTTTTCACAGATACAGCATGTGCAGCTGACAGTTCTTTTCTTTTAGTGCTTGAAAATGGCTGTGCCACTTCCTCTCAGCCTTGCGGGTTTCTAATGAGAAATTCACCATCATTTGAATTGGTGTTCTGTGAATAATGTGTCAAAGCTCCCTGGGTGCTTTCAAGACTTTTAATTTGTCTTTAGTTTGCAGAAGTTTAATTATGATGTTTCTTGGCATCGATTTCTTTGGGTTTATCCTATTTAGGGTTTTCTAAGTTTTTTGACTGTGTAGGTTTAATATATTCCACCAAATTTAGGAAGTTTTTAACTATTTTTTTTGACATTTATTAAGTGTTTATTATGTACTAAGCATTATTCAAAGTGCTAGCTGCCCTGCTCACTCAATCCTAGTGTGCAGATGAGAAACGTGTGGCACAGAGATGTTAAATAACTAACCTGAGGTCACATAGTAAGTGGTGGCACAAGTCAAAGTCATCTGACTTCAGAGCCAACATGTTTAACCACAACACAATCATGCCCCAGCCAGAGTGATACAAACAGGAAATAGACCGACATCGCAGGAACTGAATTTCCTGTCACTGAAGATTCTTTTCCTTTTTTTTCCTTTAAAAAAAATGTTTCTTTGTACAGATTTGTGGGATACAGTGTGTTGTTTCAATACATGCATATACTACACATTGATTTCAGTTAGAATAGATAGCATAGCTTGGCACCCATTAATCCACCTCTTTCCCTACCCCCTTCTCCCTTGCCTGTAGCATAGCTTGGCACCCATTAATCCACCTCTTTCCCTACCCCCTTCTCCCTTGCCTGTTGGCCTCTATTAACCATTATTCTACTTTCCACTTGTATGAAAACCACTTTTTTTTTTTTTTGAGATTCCACATGAGTGAGATCATGCAGTGTTTGTCTTTTTGTGCCTGGCTTACTTCATTTAACATGATGGTCCCCAGTTTCATTCATATTGCTACAAATGGCAGTATTTCATTTCTTTTAATACTCGAATAGTATTCCATTGTGTATCGGTATGACATTTTTTTAATCCATTCGTCTGTTGATAGGCATTTAGGGTGATTCCACCTCTTGGCTGTTAGGAATAGTGTTGCAACGCACATGAGAATGCAGGTGTCTCTTCAATACGTTGATTTCATTTCCTTTAGGTATATACCCAGTAGTGGGATTGCTGGGTCATAAGGTCACTCAATTTATAGTTCTTTGAGCAACCTCCATAATGTTTTCCACAATGGCTGTACCAATTTACACTCCCACCAACAGTGTAGGAGAGTTCCCCTTTCTCTGCATCCTTGTCAGCACTTTTTTTGGTCTTTTTGATAATAGCCATCCTAACTATAGTAAGATGACATCTCTTTGTTGTTTTAATATGCATTTCTCTGGTGAGTATTGATGTTGAATATTTTTTCAAGTGCCTATTGGCCACTTGTATGTCTTGTTTTAAGAAATGTCTGTTCAGATCTTTTGCCCATTTTTAAATTGGGTTGTTTGTTTTTATCCTGTTGAGTTGTTGGAGTTCCTATATATATGCCCCTTGTCTGATATGTAATTGGCAAACACTTTCTCCCATTCTGTATGTTGTTTCTTCACTTTATTATGTCCTTTGCTGTGCAAAAGCTTTTCAGCTTGATGTAGTCCCATTTGTGCATTTTTGCTTTAGCTGCCTGTGCCCTCATAGTCTTGCTCAAAAAAGTGCTGCCCACTCTCATTTTGTGCAGCATTTCCCCTATGTTTTCTTGTAATAGTTTCATAATTTCAGGTCTAAAATTTAAGTCGTTGATCCATTTTGAGTTGACTTTTGTGTATGGTGAGAGATAGGAGTCCAGTTTTAATTGTCTGCATGAGAATATCTAGTTTTCCTAGCACCATTTATTGAAGAGACTGTCCTTTTCCCATTGTATTTTTTTGGCACCTTTGTCAAAAAGAAAAACCAAAACCAAAACAAAACAACACAAAAACAGCCATAGGTGCATGGATTTATTTTTGGGCTCTCTGTTCTATTCTATTTGTCAATCTGTCTGTTTTCATGCCAGTACCATGCTGTTTGGGTTACTATAGCTTTATAGTATATTTTGAAGCCAGGAAGTGTGATGCCTCCATCTATGTTCTTTTGGTTTAAGATTGCTTTAGCTATATAGGTTCTTCTTATTATTATTCTATGCAAATTTTAACAATGTTTTTCCTATTTTTGTAAGGAATGCCATTGGTATTTTGATAGGGATTGCATTGAATTGGTAGATTGCTTTGGGTAATACTGACATTTTGATGATATTAATTCTTCCAACCCATGAACAGGGGATATCTTTCCATTTATTTGTGTCTTCTTAAATTTCTTTCACTACCGTTTTATAGTTTTCATTGTGGATGTCTTTCACTTCCTTGGTTAAATTTACTCCTAGGTATTTCACCTTTTTGGTAGCTATTGTGAATGGGATTACTTTCTTGATTTCTTCTTCAGATATTTAGTTATTGACATATAGGAACACTATTGATTTTTGTATGTTGATTTTGTATCCTGCCACTTTAGTTAATTCATTTTTTAGTTCTAGTAATTTTCTGGTGGCATCTTTAGGGTTTTCTATGTACAGGATCATGTCATCTGCAAATAGGGATAGTTTGACCTCCTTTTTTCCAATTTGAATGCTCTTTATTACTTTCTCTTACCTTATCATGCTGGCTAGAACTTCTAGTACTATACTGAATAAGAGGAGGCATCTGTGCCTTGTTCCAGATCTTAGAGGAATAGGCCTTCAATTTTTGTCCATTCGGTATGCTGTTAGCTGTGGGTTTGTCCTATAAGGCCTTTATTGTATTGAGGTACATTCCTTCTGTTCTTAATTTATTAAGTGCTTTTATCATGAAGTGGTGTTAGATTTTATCAAGTGCTGTTTCTGCATCTACTGTGATAGTCATATGGTTTTAGTCCTTCATTTTGTTGATGTGATGTATCACATTTATTGCTTTAAGCATTTTTCTTGCATCCTGGAATGAATCCCACTTGATTATGGTGAATGATCTTTTTAATGTTTTGTTGGATTTGGTTCACCACTTTTTTGTTCAGGATCTATGTTCATTAGGGATATTGGACTGTAGTTTTCCTTTTTTCGTTTTGCCTTTTTCTGGTTTTGGTATGTGAGTAATTCTGGCCTCATAGAACAAGTTTGGAAGAATTCCCTCCTCTTCAATTTTTCAGAAGAATTTGAGAAGAATTGGAATGATTTCTTCTCTAAATGTTAGGTAGAATTTATCAGTGAAGCCATGTGATCCTCGGGTTCTTTATCGGGAGACATTTTATTACTGCTTCAATCTCATTACCTGTTATTGGTCTGTTTAAGTTTTCTAATATCTCATGATTCAGCCTTGGTAAGTTGTATGTGTCCAGAAATTTATCCATTTCTTCTAGGTTTTCCAGTTTATTAGCATATACTTGTTTGCAATAGTCTCTTATGATCCTTTGTATTTGTTTGGTATCAGTCGTAAAGTCTCTTTTTTCATTTCTGATTTTGTTTATCTAAGTCTTCTATCTTGTTTTCTTCATTAGTCTAGCTAAAATTTTATCAATTTTGTTTGTAAATATTTGTAAAACCAACTTTTTGTTTCATTGATCTTTTGTATTTTTTTCAATCTCTAATTCATTTATTTCTGCTCTGGTCTTATTTCTCTCCTCCTACTAATTTTGGGTTTGGTTTGTTCTTGTTTTTCTAGTTCCTTGAGGTGTAATGTTAGGTTGTTTATTTGAAGTCATTCTTCTTTTTTGATGTAGGCATTTAGTGCTATAAAATTCCCTGCTAGAACTGCTTGTGCTATATTCCTTAGGTTCTAGTATGTTGTGTTTTCTTTCCATTTGTCTCTGGAAATTTTTTAATTTTCTTTTTAATTTCCATGTTTTTGTACCAATTCTAATGTTCTTTCTGTTATTGATTTTTAGTTTTATTCTGTTGTGGTTAGACAAGACAGTTGGTATGATTTAAATTTTTATAAATTTGTTGAGTCTTGTTTTGTGACCTAACATGTGGTCTGTACTAGAGAATATTCCATGTGCTTCTGAGAAAAACGTTTATTCTGTATCTGTTGGATGAAATGTTCTATAAATGTCTGGTAGGTCTAATCAGCACAGAGTGAGGATTAACTCTGATATTTCTTTGTTAATTTTCTGTCTGCATGATATTTTCTTTGCTGAAAGAGGGGTATTAAAGTTGCCAACTGTTACTATGTTGGAGTCTATTTTTCCCATTTGGTCTGGTAGTATTTGCTTTATATATCTGTGTGCTCCAGTGCTGGGTGCACAATATTTAGAACTGTTATATCCCTTTGTTGAACTGATCCTTTTATCATTATATAATGACCTTCCTTAACTTTTTTTACATTCTTTGGCTAGATGTCTACTTAATTTGACATAAGTATAGCTTACTCTTGTTTTTTTTGATTTCCATTTGCATGAAATAGTATTTTTCCATCTTTTCACTTTCAGTGTGTGTCCTTACAGGTGAGGTGAACTTCTTGTAGTCATATTATTGATTCTTGTTTTAAAATCCATTCAGCCACTCTATTTTTTTTAATTGGTGCATTTGAACCATTAACATTTAGAGTTATTATTGATATATAGGGACTTGTTTCTGGCATTTTATTACTTTTTTTTTCTGTTTGATTTGTGGATCCTCTTTTCTTTCTTTTCTTTTTTTTTCTGGTCTTACTGTATTACTTTGTGACTAAGTGGTTTTCTCTAGTAGTATATTTTGATTTTTTAAATTTTTACTATATTATAGGTTTTTGTGTTATGGTTACCACGAGGATTTCAAAAAAAACATGTTATAGTTATAACAGATTGTTTTAAACTAATAACAACTTAGCTCTCATTGCTAAGAAAAAAGAAAAAAAAGCCAGCTCTACTCTTTGATATCATCTCCCTGCCATCCCACTTTTTGACATTTTGTTGTTTTATGTTAAATCTTGTGTGTGTTTGTGTGTGCGTTACATCTTTTTTTTTTAGATGACTGGTAAGGGATCTTAACCCTTGACTTGCTGCTGTCAGCACCGTGCTCTCCCAAGTGAGCTAACTGGCCATCCCTATATAGGGATCCAAAACTGTGGCCTTGGTGTTATCAGCACCTCACTCTCCCAAGTGAGCCAAGGGCTGGCCCTGTTGTTACATCTTTTAATATTGCCCATCTCATACCGTTGTTGAGTTTGTTATTATCTTGTTGTATTTGTCCTTTAGTCTTTGTACTAAAGATACAAGTGGTTGATTCACCATGTTTACAACACTGGAGTATTTGATGTTGTCTGGGTACTTTGCTAGTGAATTTTGTACCTTCAAATGTTTTCCTTTTGCACTTTAGTGTCATCTTCTTTTACCCTGAAGAAGAACTACTTTTAGCATTTCTAGTAAGGCAGGTCTAGTGTTGATGAATTCCCTTAGTTTTTTTTTTGAGGGGGGGGTTGTTTTTCTTTTTTTTTTTTTTTGTCTGAGAAAGATTTTATTTCTCC
>NW_007729294.1:8434-29765 GCF_000696425.1 Galeopterus variegatus | reverse complement strand
CTTTGTTTTTTTTTTTGGGGGGGGGGTTTTTTTTTTTTTTTTTTTTTTTTGTCTGAGAAAGATTTTATTTCTCCTTCATATTTGAAGCTGAGTTTTGCTGGATACAGAATTCTTGGCTGACAGTATTTCTCTTTCAGTACTTTGAATATATCATCTCACTCTCTCCTGGCCTGAAGGATTTCTATTGAGAAATCCACTGAGAGCCTTACTGGGGCTCCACTGAATGTTGTATGTTTCTTTCCTCTTGCTGCTTTCAGTATTCTTTCTTTATCTTTGGCTTTTGGTAAGTTGATTATGATGTGCCTTTGGCCGTTCCTCTTTGGACTGAATTGTGTTAGTGACCTCTGAGCTTTATATAACTGGATGCTATGCTGTCATCTTTCTTTACACTTGGGAAATTTTCAGTGATTATTTTCTTAAATATGCTTTCTCGTTCTCCCTCTTTTTTGTTTCCTTCAGGTATGCCAATTATGCAGAGGTTATTTCACTTGAAGGGTGTCCCATAGTTGCTGCAATTGTGCTTCACTTTTTTCTATTTTTTCTTTTTGCACTTCTGATTGGAAACTTTATGTGTTCTGTCTTCAAGCTCACTGACTTTTTCTTCTGTTTTATCATGTTGCTGTTGGAGCTTTTTATTGAGTATGTCACTTCAAATAACAAATTGTTTATTTCTAGAACTTCTATTTTTTTAAGTTGATTTTATTCCTTTGTTAAGTTTTTCATTCTCTCCTAGATTGTTTTCCAAATATTATTTAATTTTCTATCTGTATTTTCTTATGACTCCCTGAAGATCTTTAAGAGGATTAGTCTGAATTCTCTGTCTCATATTTCATAGATCTGCTGTTTTCCTGGGTCTATTTGTTGGTTTCTTTTGGTGGTGTCACATTTCCCTATCTTTTTCAATCTGTGTGTCTTTATGCTGATTCCTGGGCATTTGAGGGGATGGCTACCTGTTTCAGGTTTTACAGGTGTTCTTTGTTGGTGTTAGAACTTTCCTGTTCAATGTCAGAACTTTGTCTCTGGTCTTTGTTTTTTGGGTTTTTTTCCCCCCACTCTTTGGTGGATTAATAGCAACCACCACCACTTAAAAACTACACTGGAACTAGTTGCTGTCCTGTGGTTTATTCTTGAATTGGGAGAACTTCCTGTAGGGATTGGAACTTCAACTCTGCGCTTGAGCTAAATTGCTGCCTACTGTTCTTTCTCAGACTGGGTAAAACTTTTTGTGCAGACTGGATTTTAAATACTGCCAGTTTAAACTAAAGGGGATGGAAGGCCAAGGGAAACTAAAGGGGATGGACAAAAAGGCTTTCAGACTTCTTGGAATCTACAAGGTGGGAACAATAGAGCTATTTGGCTGCAAAGATGTATTATCCTTCAACAAAATGGAAGAATGACCAAAGCAATTCAGAGATCATCAGGGCTGCCAGTCCTAACACAGGCCCAGAGTGCATGGGCCTGGGGAGAAAGACAGCCTTTAAATTGATTTCAAAGGGTGGGACCAACCCACAGTTTCAACAGTCTGGGCTACTGTTCCCTAGAACTGTGTGGGCTTCATCCTTACAATGCTTATTACCAGAAAAACTTTTGGTTGTTAGACCACCCATTTCCCAGTTCTTTAGCCAGGGAAATGAGCTTTTCTTGGAGCTTTTTTTTGTCTAGGCTGTTGGTAGTTCTGGATTGGAGGTTCTGTAGCACCCTGTTGGGGATGTATGGGATGCAATAAGGAGGTAGGGGTATTCAGTGCCCTGTCATTCTTCAAGTCGCAATGACTTTAGGCATCCCACTTTCTTCCTTCTACCTGTCAGAGACTTCTCTACTTGTTATGTTACATCCAGGGTTTTTTAGTTGTATAAGGGAGTGCCTGGGAGGAATCGGGCTACTCCATCTTGTAATTACCAGAAGTTTCTGTAGTTTGGGAGAGATCAAAAAATGTACTAAAGTTGTAAATTGTAGAAAAATAACTACAGATATAGAGGAATTTTCAGTATGCATGTGTTTTTTTTGTTTTGTTTTGTTTTGTTTTTGAGTATATCTTCCATTTTTCTAATTGGTTTATTTGCTGACATTTCACAGTGATTCTATTTGGTCATTACCTCTTTCTTTAGTTACTATTGTTGCTGAAAATTTTTTGTCTGCAACTGTAAGATTCAATGTGTCCTTCAACTTATTGTATCTGAAATAGTTAGCAGATAGACAGAAAAGAATGCAAGTGTCAAGTAGTAAATAACACTTACTATTTTAAAAATCCCATTTCTCTCTAACAACGTTTTCATCAAACTAATAATCATGGGGGAAGATAGAAAATTGTATCTCTGTGAGGATAATATTTTTGGACAATCCATGCCTAGCTAAATAAAAGAAAAAGTCAAAATGCTATCTTGACAGCTGAAATAGAATTTCATCATTCAGACAATATAATCATAGAGTTTAGTTTAAATTTGGGGATGTCACCTTGGATTTCAGAAGAGCTTCTCCCTGTCCCAACTGGGAATGCTTGCTTTACATTTTTATGTAAATCATATCTCAAAAGAATATTGACTGAGAAGGACACATGACATTTCATTCTGTTCTCACTAGAGGCCAATAGACGAGATCCTAGGGCAAACAAGAAAGAAAAATTGTTTTTATGTAATTTTGATAATTATCTTCTTTATTACTTCAGAATGAGCTATCTCATTTTGAAAATAAAACCTTACATTCATAGGTTTTCATGTTTTAAAACTCTTGAGTGACATCAAATTTTATCTGAAAGAGAGAGATTTCTTTAGGCTTTCTGTTTTACCACATCAGGAGATTTTAAATGGACTAATGAAAACAACACATATTAGCTTCTCTTATGACAAAAACATGTTATTTGGTATTATTTCTTTGTGATGCTGGGGAGAAAATGCTTAAAGGCCATTGAGGATGAAGATTTCACATGCTGTGTATAATGGCTTTACACAGTTGGATCAACTTAATTGTCATTCATGGTTATCTATGAAGATTTGTCTACAAATCAGCAGCTTTACAAAAAAATTGGTCTTTTAATGTGATTGTCCAGTAAGGTAATCTGCGGTTTACCATGAAATGATTAGGGCAAAAGAGGACATTGCTGATAAGGGCTCTCTGGAAGCCCCCCTTCATGCCCCAATTCAATCTCTCCCACCATCACGTCACACAGAGAAGCTGAAAACCATGTGCATTTAATGGGAACATTTCCTTATTTCTTCAGGGGTTGACGGAGATGATGCATTATTGTAACAATGATTCTGATAAAATCCTGACTGATTTTGTTCCTCAGAAAAATACAGCAAATTAACAGTAGTCAAAAATGATAATGTTACATATTATCATAAATTTATTTTCTGATTCAAAACCCAATGCTCGGGGCCGGCCCGGTGGCGCACTGCTACAGTGCGCCGCTTGGGAGTGTGACGGCGCTCCCGCCGAGGGTTCAGATCCCACATACAGACCGGTTCCCGCTCACTGGCTGAGCAAGGTGCGGGTGCGACACTGAGGGTTGTGATCCCGTTGCCGGTCCCGGCCCAGTGTGGGCGCGACACTGAGGGTTGCGATCCGTTGCCAGACACGAAAAAAGACAAAAAGGAAAAAAAAAACAAAACCCAATGCTCTAGCATTACAGTTCATAAAGAGAGAGTCTTAGTGCAGTGGCTGAGGGTTGCGATCCGTTGCCAGACACGAAAAAAGACAAAAAGGAAAAAAAAAAAACAAAACCCAATGCTCTAGCATTACAGTTCATAAAGAGAGAGTCTTAGTGCAGTGATTAAGAGAATGGGCTTAGCAGTCCAACCGTCCAGACTTGAATCCCAAGCCTACCTATTCCTAGCCCTTTGTGACCTCAGGCAATTCATGGACCCTCTAGAAGCTTCAATTTTCTTACCTGTGAAATGGGGAAGTCCCTTTGTGAGAGGCAGTGGTTCTCACCCCTGTCTGCACATGCAAGTCATGTGGATACTTCAAAGAATACAGATGCCCAGGCTCTCCAGCCTGAGATTGGGATTTCCTTGTACTGGGTAGGGTCCAGGCACCAGCATCCTTCACTCTCTGCATCTTCAGGAGAATCTAATGTGCAGCTAAATTTGAGAACCACTGTCTGAACACAACCGCTCAACAAGCAGTCCAAGGATCAGCAACATCAGCTTGATAAAAATGGGGGCTTGTTAGAAATGTCGACTCAAGCTCCACCCCAGAACTACTGAATCAGAGCCCGCATTTTAATCAAACCCCCCAGGTGATTTTTATACATGTTAAAGTTTGAGACGCATTTGGTCTAAAGAACATCATGAGGATTAAATGAGAGAACCCATCTAAGCTGCTTAGAATGGAGCCTGGCACATAGAAAACTCCAAATAAAAGACAGCTATTTTATGTTTGGTACCTTTTCTGTCATTTCACTGATAATTTAAAAAAAGCTCTTCAAAACGTCTCCTCCACTAACTATAAAACCTTTTAGGACACCTGCTGTAGTTGGTTCATTTTTCTATCCCTGGTGCCTGGGGTAGTGTCTGGAGTATGTTATCGGTGGACAGTAAGCATCTATTGAAAGGCCAGAGGACTTTTTACTGTGACTTTGGAATTGTTTTCTCGCACTGGTTTCTGCCATTTACATGTTAGACCTGAGCCGAGGAATCCCAGCTTTCTATCTGTACATGAGAGGGGTGGGCACACAATCTCCAAATTTTCCTCTAGTTCTAACCCTAAGTAATTCTATTAACACGTGTCTATTGCTGAACTCTTGCAGGTAGGGCTTTTGCTTGTTTGTCTTGCTATTGCTTAGAAAACTAAATTTTCTGACATTTTAAATTGAGTGAGAATATATGAGGAAGGCACAGCCTGGCTGTTGCTTTGCAAATTAAATGCACTTGACAATGTAGAGTAGCCTTCAACCATCACTGCATCATAGAATCACCTGAAATCTTAATACCGATGCCCAGGCTGGCCTTAAAAAATTCTTATTTAAGTGATTATGCAAAGGACCCTGGGATGAGTATTTTTCAGAAGCTCCCTAGTCTATTCTAAAGTGCAGCCAGGGTTGAGGATTTCACTCTCCCCATCTGCAGGAGAATCTAATCCTGCACAATTTAAAAACAATTCTACTAACTTTTTTATAGTCACATGAATATTGAGAGCTGGGTGTTGAGACATGGCACCTGGAGTAGAGTTCAGGCCTGTGCTAGGACGTTTTGCTCTGCCGTTGTACCATCTGCTGTCAGGGTCTTCCTTTTCACTGTGACTGCAGGTGTGATATTTGTGATGTGTTCTGCTTGTGTGAGAAGTGTGTGGCCCTGGGAGAATCTAGTGCTATGTAATTAGTCATGGTCACTTGTCTAGCAAATTAGGGTGTTAAATATGTATGCAAGACAATACATGTGTTGTATGTGTATGAAATACACATTCACACATGTGTTTGAAATTATAGTTCAGTTTCTGTTTTAAACAAAAGGCATCCTATATCTAAAATAACCCATTCTGATTCCATTTCATAGGTATTTTGTATCCATAGTTACAATAAGGTTTGTTTACTTATTTCCAATATTATAAAATGTTGTTTTTTTAAAAGAGAAACCAAATTGTTCCTTGTCCTTTTATCAGGCCATTAAAATAGCATTTTCTATTTCTGTTTTTGGAACCCCACATCTAGACTTACTGAACTAATCAATGTGTTGATTCAGATATGATAACGTAAAAGTGGTATTTGAGTTGGTCAGCTGAATGAATATTTTGAATGCTTTTTTTCTACTTTTTTTGTTTCTTTCTAAGAAATAAGTTTGAAAATATAGTTGGCTTTTGTGTACTAATGTGTGTTCATGCAAAAAGATCACTAGATATTTACATTCAGCCTCAGCATCTCAGAAGATGAAGCATGACATTTTCTGTCTTTTTTCTAACAGAACATAAATCATATGTGAACATTTTGCCTAACATTTTTCAGTCCCAACAGAAAGGGATATATTTCTAAGTAATTATTTGCAATATAGTTTGTTCCATAGAGGAAAAGGGGGCCTTGAAGTCAGAGCCATTTTTCACCGCTGTGTATAATTAAATTACATAATTTCCATTTTCTACTTTTGTTGAAAATAAAATAGTCACTATTTGTAGTGGATTGAATTATGTCCCCCAAGAAGACATAGCAATCACAATTCCTAGAACTTGTTAAGACAAGTGAACAAACATGATGTTGATGGGAGGGGAGGGGGAAGAAGCGTGTTCACTAACAACATCATTCACTCCTGCACACAAGCCTCAGAGCAGACAGAACATCCCAAATGCTAAGTGTCAGTGTGGAACTCCACAGGGTGCCAAAGGGGGCATAGACCATGGTGTGAGAGGTCCCCCCTGGTATTCTGCAAAGAAGGAGGGTTCTCTAGTTCAGTTTTATTCTGTCTTTACCTAAGATGGTGGGCCTAGATCTTCTTTATTCATTTTGCTCCAAATAAGGAGGTGGAGGCAGAACTATAGGGAACATTGTTGTCTCATTATTATTATTATTTTTTAACCAACCTCTCCCTATTTGAGACTATGCTATTCTGATCCACTTTTTAGGATTTACAAGGGTACTTACTTCAAAAAGTTAATGGAAAAATGGAATTTAAAGATAGTACAAACCTTTCTATAAACTTTTATGCATTCATAGGCATATGTATGAAGGCTGGTAAGTCCCACGATCTGTGTCCGCATGCCGTAGATCCAGGCAAACAGGTGGTGTGGTTCGAAGGCCTGAGAGCTGTAGAGCTGATGGTGTAGATTCCAGTCTGGGTCTGAAAGCCTGAGAACCAGTGGTGACAAAGACAGAAGACCAGTGTGATGGCTCAAGCTGTCAGGCAGTGTGAATCCAACTGTCTTCTGCCTTTTTGTTTTATTCAGTCCACCAATTCAAATGCTAATCTCTTCCAGAAACACCTTCACAGACAATACACTCAAGGTAATGTTTAACCACATATCTAGGCATTCGGTGACTCAGTCAAGTTGGCGCATGAAATTAACCATCATGCCTTAGTTTTACAGTCCTCACGCCACATTTTGTCCACATCCTTCAAAAATTATGAGCAAATTACAGAGCTACCTGAAGAATTGCCTTGGCTTTTTTAGATGTTTTTCTAAATCTAATGTGAAATAGAAAAACTATACATCAAATGAAATTTTTGTTGATTAGCATGTTTCAAATGTCAATATTATTACTGGCATTTTTCAAGTATTCCTGTTCCTTCATTAAGGCTTATGTGTAGAATGTCATATTGAGCAATCATCTGTTCTCTTAGGCCATATCCTGATTTTCTACAGGGCATCTGGTTTCCTTTCTCCTTCCATTCATCAAAAAAGGAAAAATCATGTAAAGATGCCTCCAGTCTTAGAGATAGAGCAGTGATTAAAAACATCAAGCCTGTTTTATCTATAAAAGGTTAACAATTTTCAAAGTGATATTACATATGTTGTTTGTACTCTTGTAAACATTTTCTCCATAAATGTTTGCACCTCTTCTCTGACTTTCACTTCTGACCAAGATGGGGAAACAGAAGTTGGATTTACCCTCCCTCCTGAAACAATCAAAATGCCCAGACAAAATGCACATGAAGCAACAGTTTTTAAGGTGCTCAGCATCAGGACATGAAAGACAATGATCCTTGAGAGACGGGAAGCAGACGGGGTGAAGCCATCAATTGCCCCAGCTTCCTGCCTTACGGACATTTCCAGGCCACTGAGCAGGAGGGAGGAGCCCAGACAGATCCCAGCAAAGTTAGGATGGAGCAGATGGGAAGTCCAAGAATGTGGTGAAGCCATCAATTGCCCCAGCTTCCTGCCTTACGGACATTTCCAGGCCACTGAGCAGGAAGGAGGAGCCCAGACAGATCCCAGCAAAGTTAGGATGGAGCAGATGGGAACTCCAAGAATGCTAGAATTCCTAGGACTAGTCTCTTTTAAAAGAAATCACGTAGATGGTTCTGGAAATTTTTGGTCTGCTCTACTATCTTCCATCGTAAATTCTTATTTAGGAGTTATGGATTGAGAGTGTGACCACACGTCCTATTATGATACATTGGAGGGGTGTTTTGTTTGTTTTGTATTTATATACTTGCCTGTAATCCTGAGTTATGGTCTCCTTTACGTATTTCCCTTAAATGTATATCCACACTCTACTCTTTGTTACCTCAAGGATTATAACATTGAATATTCCCGGAAGAGTTCACTAGTTGGTGAAATCTAGTTGAAATCTTATAGGATTAGAAACAATGCTGCTAAGATAATTATTATAATCATAAATGTACCAGTAATGGGATGCTGAAAATGTCAGAAAGATTAATAAGTTGCATAGAGTTCATTGCCACAAATAGACAATCTCCCTATAATTTAAAGTTTATGATATGGCCTTGACAGAGTTTTAATGTGAGCCACTTAGATATAAATATCATCAAAATGCTGCCCTTAGTTACTTAAGCCCAATTCTAGAGCATAATCACATCCTCAAAGCCTGATGTTTGGTACTCCTAAACTACCTCAAATGTCACTTACGATAAACTGAACAGAATCGAAAAATGCCTGCAGCCATCCATCTTTTCATTCATTCACATGTAAAGTCAATTTAATTTTATGTCCAGAGAAAAGTACTGTTGAGTATTCTCCTCAACTTTGCACATGGCTGGAAGGTGGCCCAATCCAGCCCTACGTCCTATTGTCCCTCACTCCCAACAGCAGCAGCGCTGTGACCTCTGCTAGGGAGTGAGGCAATTATGGAAGTAAACATGGCCTAAGTGCGTCAGGGGCATTGTGCTTTGAGAATGTCCTAAAAAGGAGGGAACCCGGCACTGCCACACTGCCATGCTGCCGGTCCACCCGAGCACGACCTTCCCCCACACTGCACACGCACGTGGCCCTGCTCCCAACTCAGCACACTGTGGGCAGTGCCGGGCCACAGAAGCACTTCATATGGCGGACATGTCTGCTGGCTTTTAGCTGCAAAGTGGGCACGGAAACAATAACATCAAAATGACAGAGACCAAATAAGTATATTGATAGAGTTTGGACATGTTGTCCCCCCAAAACTCATGTGAAAATCTGATCCCCAATGTGGCAGTTTTGGGAGCTGTTTGAGTCATGGGGCAGATCCCTCATGAATGGATTAATGCTCCCCCTGGGGGAGTGGGGCCTGAGTGAGTTCTTGCTCTATTAGTTCCCACCAGAGCTGATTGTTTAAATTACACGGACACCTTTCTCTCTCTCTCTCTCTCTCTCTCTCTCTTGCTTGCTTCCTCTGACCATGTGAGCTGTTGTCCCTGCCAGCTGCCTGCCACTTTCTGCCATGAGTAGAAGCAGCCTGAGGCCTGCACCAGATGCAGCTGTCCCAAAATTGTGAGCCAAATAAGCCTCTGTTCTTTATAAATTACCCAGTCTCAGGTGTTCTGTTATAGCAACACAAACACAGACTAATACACAACATAATTTTGATTTTTTTTCCCATAGCGGTAGGTTTTCCTAATCTTTTAAAGTAGTTTCAAGATGCACCGATCCATCTGTGTAGATCTTCAGTGATGCCTCTCCTTTCATGCATTTAGTTACTTTCCAGCAGTTGGTTTGTCTCTACTGAAGCTGTCGCTCTGTTCCTGTCCTCTGCTCCTTGCCTGTCCTCCCTTCTCATTTCTGCATTTCCTTTCTATCAATGTTTTTCTTCCTATTTCCCAGATTCATTTATCTTTTAATTAAATCACCGGGGGACATATTGAAGGTCCTTGGCTCACTTTAAGCTGGGGCAATGGAGAAAGCTCTCTCCTGACTATAAACAAATGTCAATTTACATAAAGTTTGAGAAATATTTCCTCTCCAAGGTTTGTTTTTGAGTTGCTTGTAATATCATCTTTGGTATATGTCTCCTAGAGAGAGAAAAATTTGGGGAAAATATCTTATGTATTTCCAACTCATTGTTGTTGGTATCTTAGCACTGATTTGAGTGGGATCTAATTAAATAGCAAAATAGTGTCTTTGGTTATGAAATCAGATCCAAGTCTGGAACAATGAGTGATGTTCACCTACACCAAAAATAAAGGGCCAAACAGGCCCCTCTGGCCACTTCAGGGGCATATGTGATTTAGTTGTATTGGACCAACTGGAGCCCACCAGCCATCCTGAAATTTGTTATCTGAGTGTCTTACTACCCAGACTGACTCTAGAGTAGTCACAGAGTAAGCCCATAAGATGCATATACCCTGAGGTAATGCTTGCACTAAAGATCACAGTGGGAGTGTAGGGATTGAACTACTCCCAAGTCAATAACTATTAAGTGTCCTCATCTTAGTCAGAATCACGTAGATTATGAATAAGGGCACAGAATATCTCTCACCTCTCCCTTCCTCGTGGCATTCAGCAGAGTGTCATACATGTAGTTTGCACTCAATAAGCAGCTGGCATACAGCTGCTCGTCCCTGGTGCTGCGTTTACAAGGCACAACTTGATGACCACACTACTGTAGTGTGCTAGCTCCCCTCATTCAGATCCTTCTGAGCATGGCATAATGAACTGGGCAAGCGATGGAAGGGCTAACAGAATGGCCTAGAAGTGAGGCCAGTCTTGGCACCTTGGCTTTGAATCTCTTAGCCACATGAACTTGGGCTGAACTTCCTGGGCAAACCTTGGAGAGCTATGGGAGTATTAACAACTGTCCCCCCTTTTTTTTAGAATACTCTTCCCTCTCTCTTCACCTAGACATCTTTCCCATCCTTCAAGCCTCAGCTTAGAGGGCTTTCCCTAACCTCAATCCCTGAGGAGATCCACATGGTCACAGACCTGCCAAGTGCCTAGCAGGTCACAAGGCAACAGCAGATGTAAGTGGGCCACTAAGCATGGTTTTCAGCTCCAAGATGACTGATGGCTTAAAAAGAAAGAAAAGAAAACCCTTCATCACAGTACTGTTTATTCCTTTCCTACGCAGCCAGAAAGAGCATATAACCCCAATTAGTTACGCAATTGTTTGCTTAGAGTCTTCTCAGCTAAGTTCTGTGGGGGTAGGAACCACATTCATGACTCTATCCCCAGAGCCCAGCTTGGATTTGATGCATGGAAGGCCCTTTAATTCAGGTTTGTTGAATGAATCTAATTACCTGTATTAGTTTGCCAGGGCTGCCTTCACAAAGTACTATAAACTGAATGGCCTAAATAATAGAATTTATTGTCTCACAGTTCTGGGGACTGGAAGTGAGATGGGCCATGTTCCGTTTCCCTGGGTTTGGGTTTCAGGACACACCTCTGTGTTTAAAGCAACTCCCCAAGGTCCCATGTCCCTACTGTAGTTACTGTTGCTGGTTGGACCTATTTTTGGTACCAACACAGGGAGATTTAGACCTCAGGGGGCTGACTTATGCAAATCCAGTGGCTGGGCATGCTCAGTAGAGGGGAGTTTATCCTTTGAATGACCTTCCACTAGAGGCTCTGGAGAGCACTGAATATTCCAGGTATTTTCCAGTGGGTATGTTGGAATGTGACTAATGGGCAGGCTCTAAAAAGAGACCAATTGAGCACGTGCAAGACTATGTTAGATAACTGGGAACCACCCCTTTAGTTAAATATTCATTAGATAGCATGAATATGTGTTAGATAGGGAAACTATCTAAAAGTGGAATCCCAGTGGGAGGCAGGGCTGCGGCCGCTCAGTCTCTGCAAGCCAGCCTGCACCTTGCCAGGAGAGGTGTGTAGACTTTACTTTGTGTTAAGCTTATTTCTAAGGGACTGTTGCTCACTCTCTTGAGCCAGCCTGTACTTTGTACTAAACGTTGGGTGCATTTCTTACTGTCTCCTCATATATCAGAAGTCTGAAATCAAGGTATTGGTAGAGTTGTCCGTAAGAAAAGAATCTGTCGTAAGCTTCTCCTTTGGCTTGTGGATTCTGTCTTTATGTTCACATGGCATTCTCCGTGTGTGTGTGTGTGTCTGTGTGTGTGTGTGTGCGTGTCTCCAAAACTCCTCTACTTATGAAGACATCAGTCATATTGGATTAAGTCCAACCCTAATGACCCTCATTACCTCTGTAAAAAGACCCTGTCTCCAAATACGGTCACATTCTGAGGTAGAGAGGTTCAGGATTTCAACATGTGAATTTTGGGAGGACACAATTTAACCTGTAACAGTGCCTTACATGGTTAGTAACAAGCCAGTGTCATTATTCCTGCCTGGTTGTGAGAAAGCCTCTCTGAATAAATCATACATCCTGCCTCCTGATAAAACTGTATTTACAATTCCAAGCTTTTCTTGGTGAAAGGGAAGCTTTTGGAATTTAGATAACCCTGGTATTTAAAACTATTTCCTTGTTATGGATACACACACATGCACACACATATGCATTAAAGATATAGATATATAGCTTCATAACAAAAAAACTGCACATGTACATATATGTGTGTATATATATGTTCCTTCCACATCAAGGAAATAGTGTATAATACCAGAATGTGTGTGTGTGTACATACTGAAAGCTAAGCACTCTTATTCTAGGCTATATTGATTCCTGTCTTATCTGTTCAGGGGTAGAAAAATTAGGAATCATAGATTACTGAGAATGAACTATCTCAAATACTTTTCCCATTATAGTAAGGCATGATTAATCAAGTGTTGAAAGGCAGGAATTTTGGTCACGCATGACATTTACTGTCACACATTTTGGTCACACATGACATTTACTGTCACACATAGAGAGGAGTATCATGAGGCCACACATCTGCACATTGGTAGAGAAGAAACAGTGTATAATGCCAGAATAGAGAGGAGTATCATGAGGCCACACATCTGCACATTGGTAGAGAAGAAACAGTGTATAATGTCAGAATATGTGTGTGTGTGATGCCAGAATGTGTGTGTGTGTGTGTGTGTGTGTGTGTGTGTGTGTACGTATTGAAAGATTAATACAAAAGGTCAGAGAAATTGCTCATCTTGTCCCTTGGTCTACCTTCCCCCTGAATTGTGATGTTTCTATTCCCTCTCCTCTGTCTTCACTGATAACATGGGCACATTACTCTGTGTATGTGGGCCTGTGGGACAGTGAGCCACGTGATAATGATAAAATAGGGAAAGTCCATTGAGCTCATAGGAAAACACACAAAGAGCTGGTGCTGCCTTCAGAGAAATTTCCCTATTTTTTTGCACAATTGTAATTTGTACTTAATTTTTTTTAATTTATACTTTTTTGTTGAATTAATTAATTTAACATGATTTATTCTCTTTAGAAGCAAGTCTGAAATGCTTATCTAGGAAGTGGGAGGAGAAGGAACAGCTGGTGGCAATCTTGACCCGGTGCATGTTTCTGGTTTTGCGCATTGCCTGGTCCTCACAGTGACCCTGGGCACTGGGCAGAGCAGAAGAATCTGCTTCACAGAGGCCGAGACTGAGGCTCAAGAGGAGAGAGGACATGCTCCAGGCTGCATCATTCTCTGCGTGGGCTTTCTCATGCTCAGAATGAGGTGCTATTGGACCGCTCATGGCTGGGCTGGAAGGTGTCCTATTAGACTCTATAGGCATGTTGTACGGTCATGAGCATTGTAAATGTGGGTCCATGAGATGTTGCTTTGCTTTTTACTTTCCTACCTGGATGGACTCCACTTTCTCAGTCCCTGCACCTGAATACAGGGTACCAGGGATCAATCAGGAGCCACTCTCCCTTTTCAGACCTCATGGCTCACCCATCATCATGGAATTAATATTACACCTACCTTGTAGCAGCATTGTGAGGGATCTTTAATCTGTCCAATTAGATGATGAAAAAGAAAAAGTCTGGCATTGTTCTAGATCATATAATGAAAAGTCATCACATTAACTAAGCAGGCACCTTTCAAATATGGAAGTGGCATTAAGTTAAGTAATCAGTGGGTCCTGACACTCTCTACTTATGAGATTTGGATTGTGCCTTTTAACCTCACGAAGTTAGGAGGCAATTGCCAAACATACCCAGATATGTGAGTGCTTTCTAAAATACAAAATATTTCCCAAATTCCAGGTATTAATATTACAGTTCCCCACAGTCTCCAAACACATAAAGATAGAGAGGATTCAAAAGTGAATTTAAGATATCAATACATGCTAAACAGGAAGCAATGGGGCTTACTTCAGATCTATTCAGCTTTGTCCTAGGGTAGGTGTTATAGACTGAATTGTGTCCCCCGCAAATTCATATATTGAAGCTCTAACCAACAATGTGATTGCATTTGGAGACAGGACCTTCAAGGATGCAATTAAGATAAAGTGTGGTCCTATGGGTGGGCTCTAATCCAATATGACTGATGTTATAAGAAGAGAGAGAGGCAGTAGGGGCACATGAACATAGAGAAAAGGCCATGTGGGGACACAGAGAGAAGACAGCTATCTGCAAGTAAAGGAGAGAGCCTCAAGACAAGCCCAACCTGCTGACACCGAGATCTTGGATTTCCAGCCTCCAGACTGTGAGAAATAAATTCTGCTGTTTAAGCCACCTAGTCGGTGGTATTTTGTTAAAGCAGCCGAGCAAACTGACAGTAGGCCAGGACAAGAATCCCTCACATGTACGCCCAAACCTTGCTTATTGAGACAACTATTATATCCCTAATGCCATACTGTAACTCAATTTTCTAGCTATTTCAGGAAAAAACAGCATTTCAACTTTAATGTCTTAGGTAACAACCCTGCTGCTCCTCTTGGCTTATGGAAGTGCCTTCCCCTAACCCTGGGGAGCTGGGGTCTTTTCCAGATGTCTCTGCAGAGTAGACTCTGCTTTCTGTAGGGGTCTCCTGCTCTGATGGGGTTCCAGATATAGAGGAAAACACATCTATTGTCCTTGGCCTTTGCTTAGTTTGGCCTTTTACGTTTCTAGAAGACGATTCTGAACAGATATTAACTGTGTGTTCAGTTAGTAAATGTCGGGTAAGGGTGATTACTATCCTATTTTGCTAACATCTATTGTCCTTGGCCTTTGCTTAGTTTGGCCTTTTACGTTTCTAGAAGACGATTCTGAGCAGATATTAACTGCGTGTTCAGTTAGTAAATGTCGGGTAAGGGTGATTACTATCCTATTTTGCTATTTTAAGTAAATGTGTTCTTATGTAATAGAATATAATACAATCTGACTTGTTATTCAAATGTCTATATAGGTGTCATATTTGGAAAAAGAAAACAGGGTGGAAATACTTAGAAATCTTCATATATATCTGCAATATGAAGTTGAAAATTGTACACTAAAGCTCAGAAAGCTTATCGTAGAAGATTTTATGGCCTGAATTACTCTGTTATTGGTTTGACTTTTTGTCTTTCACTGTTGCCTTGACCATGTGGCATTAAGTAAAGGGAGGATTTGGAAATCATCTGGTTAATTTGATTATGGATCTTGACCAGTGTGTGAACCGGAATCTGTAAATCTTTTAGTCTTGCTTTTTTATTACAGATTTTTGAGGACTTTCTCAACGCCTGGCACTGTGCTTGCTTTCCCACACACCAGTGAAGCAAAATTATATCTATTTCCAATTGATGAAATTTCTGCCCAATCAGGGCAGTCCCCTTCTTATTATTGTCTAAGGACATCTGCTAAAATGCCTCAAGCTACAGTATTGTTAAATTCACCAAATCTTCTCCACGCCTACTTCTCCCCACCCCCAACTCCTGACCAATAAATGACACCTTTTGTCTTTGATCCTGAGGATCTAAAGAGGTACTACCCTGGGTTTTTGGATCCAAATAAACTCTGCCATAGAGTGGATGAAACAGAGGATCAGAGCAGGAATTCCACATGGTAAGTGGATCACAGACCTTGTGCTTAGGCCTGTAGCCTGGGGCTTCAGGGCCTGGATAAAGAAGATGAAGCCCTCGGAAGAGTTTAAGTAGCAGCCTGCAAAGGTAAATGTGATTTTGCAGCAGTAAAGAAGCTGAACGTCCTCTTATTTTTGTTAAGCAGACATAAACTGGCAACCCATGTATGGTAATACGGTCATAAATAGAGAAATATGCAAATGTTACAAGGTTTTTGCATATTCATCACCAATATGCACCAAAAGGAGCTGTCTGTCAAAATCAGCCATGCTGGAACAATACGGGAGAAAAGCAGATGAATTCTGTGAGGTAATGCTGCTTAAGCATTATCTTGTGTTCATTTTTTACATAATGTTTTTATTATAACTCAATATAGTCAACTCAAAAATTCTGACAAATGTTAGAGAGACTGGTGAAATCAAAGTGTAAGATTAAAAGTTAGATATGACAAATAACTCGGACCTTCAAATGTTTTATGCTTTACATACCAAGATAATTTTTGTCAAAAGTAATTTGATTTTGTCCTTTGGCGGGGCCGCATGGAGGGGCAGGAAGGGCAATGGTGACAGCTATTGTCACAGGGAATGAAGTGGTGGGGGGATGGTTTGGTTTTGGTTCTCAGGATAATTGGGTCAATTCTCTGCCTCAATTTGCTTATATTATATTAAAGACATGACTTTTGTTAATTTTTATAACCTTTCATTGGTGGTAGATACAGTCATGTTGGCAAAATTGTCCCCAGTCTGTTTTGTTGATTTTTTCAAATTAAACCTACTGGTCACACTGCTTTTGTATATAGGCACAATTTGTAAGTATTTGTTACTGCAGTCACCATGAAGTAGATGGACAGTAATGATTTAGTTGCACCAGAACAACTGATGCTGATGGAATTTGTCATCAGGGCTGCTCCTCCTCTGTCCTTTATTTCTTTGCTCTTCATCCTCCTTTCCAAGGCTAGCAGTCCTGGGAGCCGGAGACCTTCTGGAGCCTTCTCTTGAACACAGCCTGACAGGGGCAACTGACCTACGATTCATGCTTTTGAGAAGAGTGTAATCTGGCACTGAAGTGGTTCAAGAAAACCTTACGAGGCAAAATTAGAGTCTCAAGTGGCTTAAAATGTCTTACATTAAAACCCATTACATAAAGTAGCTCACATCCTCCTTACCAGTTCAGGTGACAGGTTCAGAGCTAAGATCAGATACCTACAATCCCCTCCCAGCTCCACCACTTGCAAGCTGGGGCTGGTGACTTAGCCTCCTCAAGCTTACTTATTTATTTGTAAAACGGTAATAAAAATTATTTCAACTGGCCCTACCTCACAGGATTGTATAAAGAAAAAAAAAAGTGAAAAATCAAAAGAACACTGTAAAGCATTTTACAGATGTGATATTAAATAAACAGTTCAAATAAAATAGTTTTAAAAAATTCTTCCTGTTGAATGGAGCTATGAGCCCCCTAAGAAATGAGTTCTGTTGTCTCTGGACCCATGAGCACGTTCACTTGCTCTTTCCCAAACCACTGGAAAGAAAGCTTTGCATTTTATTAAGAGATTATTCTGGCCAAAAGATAAGGTTAGGATAGAAGTTTTGGTTAAAATGTAACTTTAAGAAATGTGTGTTATGCGTATGAATTCTGTCAGTTCTGCCGTCCATGGTCAACTGCAGGGGAAGGACAGCATTTCACTTTGGACGGAATCCTGTGCCTTGCAATGGGAGAGAGTGGTCATTTGCATTACCAGTGTGGTCAAGGGGGTCTCATGTCTTATTCCAAAAGAAGTAAGGTGGCTAGTGCAGGCACTATGTTGGTTGGTATTCTGTCGCCATTTGGGGAACATTAAAAAAGAAGTAAGGTGGCTAGTGCAGGCACTATGTTGGTTGGTATTCTGTCGCCATTTGGGGAACAACATTAAAAGGTCAGAGGGTGACACTGAGTGGGGGGAAGTTGGCTGCGGAGTTAAAGACACCAAACCAAAATGACCTAAAATTTAACATCATCTGAATTTCAGTAGGAAGTGTTAAAGTACATATGCCAACAAGCCAGATTCTTTTCACTATTTAAAATCACTATCTTGTATAAAATTAAATGCATAGAAAGATATATGGACTCATGTATCCAAACATTCATTCAGTACTTATACTATCATAGCAATGACCAAGAGGCAAGTCCCTGTGTTCTTTTGCCAGAGAAAACTTCTATTTTAATGATCCTTTCAATAAAATGAGGAAATGAACAAATAATGCCAACCCCCACATTCATTCAGTACTTATACTATCATAGCAATGACCAAGAGGCAAGTCCCTGTGTTCTTTTCCAGAGAAAACTTCTATTTTAATGATCCTTTCAATGAAATGAGGAAATGAACAAATAATGCCATCACCTTACTGTTTTAGATAATTGTGATATCTGCTGTCACTGGTTAAATATCAAGATGACGACTGACTGTTTTGCATGAATTAAATGAAGTGATGCTGTTCTCCTGTCATGCAGATAAAACCTGTTTAATCTTCTTATTTCAAAGTTGAGGACTTATGTTTCTAATGCTGTTTAAAATATATAGTGCACTCTCTAGTCTAGATGAACTAGATTTACCAAAAAATCAAATTTTTTTAATAATACATTTCCCGTACTGAATATCTTCAGCATTACTGCATATAAAATCTGATAAGTTTCCTAGTTTGTGGCTTTTCATCATCTCTCTTAAGATTGTTTTTCTGATTCATCCCTTAATTTATCATCATTGTCCCTGGAAACACCCTTTCAAAGCCCAAATCACTTCCTTATCATAGTAAAGTGGGAAGGTTCACTAACCTTCTCTATTCCCTAAAGATACTAAGTATAAATAAATATTCGTTGATTATATTTTGTGCAGTAGATCCTGTGCGAAGCCCAGTGGTTTCAGGGACCCCACTGTCCTCAAGCAGAAAACCAAACAGTGGTGGTTTGGGATGGGGTAGGGAACTGCCATGGGAACATATAGCTGGGGTGACTGGCAGAAAAAGGGTGTTCCTGTGACTGGTCCTGGGGCATGAGGGAGCCTGTCATACCACAGAAATGGAGAATGGTTCAGGGTGACCCAACAGAATGGGTGCTCAGAAAGCTGGTGGCAAAGCTGGCTGGGGAAATAAATAGGGACCAGTCATGAAAGTCCTTTATAAACCAATTATAGGAATTTGAATTAGTTCCCGAGAACACTGGGGAGAGCTCTGGTTTTGGCATAATACAGAGCTGAGCACCCACTGTGGCACCCTGCGTTCCACCGAAGTGCTGTGGGCCACTCTGATCTGCCCTGAGATGCAGTTTCCTCATGTGCAATGGAGGGTTCGAGGTTTCTGGGAAGGTTATGCAAGATGGGGAAGGATGTTACACAGGCAACTGACTTGGAATTTACAACTTAAAATCACTCTGGCAGTACAAATTCAAAACAGACTTCAATCTGATCCTGCTCTGAGAACTGGATGAAGTTCTCAAATCAAGAACATTTTCATTGAACGGAGCTATTATCACCCTGCTACAAAGCACTATCATTGGATTACGGCTATGAATCAAGCAAATTGAGCTCGTCTGGGTCTCTCTGGTATTTTGAATTATCCTCAAAATAAGACATAGCACCTGCACCTGGTGTGGTAGGGATGACAGGGAAATAAATGGATGTTCATAACGTCAGGGGAATGTCAGAGAGCTAAGAAAAGAGGCCATGGGAGCAAGGAGAAGGGTGGGCCAACGCCTCCACTGGAAAGCAAAGGCAGAGGCTTCATGTCAGCGTTTAGCAGGTGGTCAGGGGCCACATGGCATCTGCGTGGGGCATGCTCAGGTAATGTACAAAGTTTTGTGCAATCGAGCAGGCTATACAGGACAGACTGGATGCTGTGGGAGCCTGCAGAGCCTGGATGAGCAGGTGAAGGGCTGGGTGAGCTGTGGGACTTGAGGTTGTGACTTGAGGTCGTGCCTGCAGGAGCCTGAGGTAGTCTTTCAGGGGAAGGACGACTCAGTGAGAGTGGAAGATAGTTAACACCACAGATGTGGGTGGGTTCTATCTTTCTGATGCCCCAGACAACAGTTAGGTTTTCTGTGGTCAAAATGTCAGGAGAGACTTAAAATTATATAACACATCCAGAAGCACATAAAAATAGATTTGTGCAATCTAAAAAAAAAAGTCTTCACAGGAAAAATGTTTATTAATATTTCTAAACTTTTCTGCCCTCCTCCTCCCACCCCATCTAAAATAAAGTGTTTGGCTACAAATATAGACACTGTCATATGCTCTTTACTGTTATTTATGTCCTCAAATTTCATTCCCTTATAGTTAAATACAGGCTTGCTCAGTTCATTTTACAGCAAATATAGAAGGTTGCAGTGGATCTATGAATATAAACCGTGAACCAAAATTATGATGCCAACGTGTAAGCGAGACCGCAGGTGAGCCTCAGCTTAAGACAGGCAGTGGTTAGAAGAGGGAGCTGTTATGAAAACAGCGGCTTTATGTGAGGCCTTCAGAGGCCAGTTGTCTTCTTGGCTCGTTGGCCATCTGGTCTGGAAGTTGTTGCTTTGTGTTGCTTTGCCCACCGTGGATTTGTCACCCCACTTCCCTTGGGTGATGGAGATGCAAAGGATTACTCAAAGCCCATTTTTTTCTGAGCACTGAGAGACCCGAAGCAGTTAACTTCCTTTGGGAATGCTCCAGTGAGAGGCATTCCTTCCTTGGAAAATTAACCCTGAATTGGGGTTCTCTTCCTGCCTTTATTCTCCAGACCTGGAAGTTACAGGAAGAGAACATAGGTGGGGTTATAGTTTAACAATATAGGCTGGTAACTTTCAGTGAAACAAATCAGATGACATTCCAGTAAGGCAATTAAGTGGTCCTATCAACAACAGCTTGATCTTAGCAAACATTCCTTCTCCCTCTAGCAGTTTTCCAGCAACTTAGATGTCAATCAGTAACTCATCTGTCTTTGAGCCAGCAACCTGCTGTGCCACAATTCTTATCCTGCAACAGAGACTCAATAGCCTGGGGAAAATTTCCTTTCCTTGCAAGGTCAATATTTGAAACTACAAGGTTTTGGGAAACCACTCCCTGTGAAGTACATATGCTTTATAGTATATTCCACAGGAAGTAGCTGGGTGATGCTGGAATTTTCACTTCTCACAAACACAGCCTTTGCATTGACACCACCTCCTCGTTCTGTCCTCTCTTCACATTTTCCAGGCATTTCCTTCCAAGCCACATTTACTCTTTTTTTTTTAAATAGAAAATTCCAGCCAGCCATCTCTTGGGTTTCCTCATAGTAAGTCCCTTTAGGCACCATAAGAGTTCTTTTGAGCAACTTTCTCTTTGAACTGTGTAAGAACAACTTGGAGACGGGAGTTCTGGAAACCAAGCACTGGGCAGAATAGGACATGTGTAATAAATCAAACTGACAGAGAGGTACCGTGATTGCTGGCACTGGTTTGATAGAAAATGTATAACATTTGTAAATGGTCCTCAAAATTCCCACCACGTTTTATTTCTTTATTTATTTATTTATTTATTTAATTTCCATCAATGTGTATTTAGAAATTTCTACTGAGGATTAAAGGCTAC
>NW_007729294.1:5666-8419 GCF_000696425.1 Galeopterus variegatus | reverse complement strand
TTCACTTCTCACAAACACAGCCTTTGCATTGACACCACCTCCTCGTTCTGTCCTCTCTTCACATTTTCCAGGCATTTCCTTCCAAGCCACATTTACTCTTTTTTTTTTAAATAGAAAATTCCAGCCAGCCATCTCTTGGGTTTCCTCATAGTAAGTCCCTTTAGGCACCATAAGAGTTCTTTTGAGCAACTTTCTCTTTGAACTGTGTAAGAACAACTTGGAGACGGGAGTTCTGGAAACCAAGCACTGGGCAGAATAGGACATGTGTAATAAATCAAACTGACAGAGAGGTACCGTGATTGCTGGCACTGGTTTGATAGAAAATGTATAACATTTGTAAATGGTCCTCAAAATTCCCACCACGTTTTATTTATTTATTTATTTATTTATTTATTTAATTTCCATCAATGTGTATTTAGAAATTTCTACTGAGGATTAAAGGCTACAAAAAATTGTTTTGTTACTTGTCTGAGCTAAATATTTCACAGGATCTGAGTTTCTTCTGAGTGATAGATAGATGGTGGGTTTAGGGAGGTGAAGTAATGATAACCTCAACATTAAATTAGAAATCTGAAAAAAAAAATTGAATTTGCCCTGTAAGCTCCTAATTTACTACAGAGAGTATGAACTGGGGATCGAGGATAGCTATAAGTCATTATCAGTGACTGATTTATGATAGTTCTACTTTTAAAAGTGGTAAATTTCAGACTAAAGATAGAATCTGGGAGGTGCTTAACTGTTCAGTGTTTGCTCTGGTCATTATGCTTTTGGCTTAAGGCGTACGAGCTTCAGGAAAACCAGCCCAGTTGAAGGTTTCTGTTCTCCACACAGTGGTTACAGGGGAGCTCGGTGAAAGTGGAGTCTCTGTAGTGCTGAGGCTCTGTGGCATTGCATCCTGGGGCTAGTCAGTGGCACTGCTGAGGTGGCAGAGATGTCTGATGGAAACTATCAGACATAGTTTCCCAAGACCCTCAGGGCCAGAGAAACCTAGTCCTGGTTGACCCTCCCCACCACCCTTAGGGAAGGGGAAGAGGTTTCTGGCTTTTTAAAAGCTCTCCTGAGAATGAAACTGGGCATGAAACCAAAAATTTTAATTACCAGGACAATTCCCTAGGAAAATACCAATGCTTACTGAACATGAAGAAAAACAGTCCAGTAGCATAAACCTGACATCATTCTTTGGATTGCTCTTGGTTTCTTAGTTTTGCAAACTGCTCCCTGTGATTCTTTGGCCGAGGTGGGATGCCGGCACCAGCCCTCTATTCCTTTGTCTTAGAGAGGGTTCAAGTGTAGACCCTGGAGCCAGCTCACCTGAGTGAAATCTAAGCTCCTCTCTTTCCTGCTAGTTACCTGGGCAACTTCCTTAATCTTTCTGTACCTCGGTTTCTTCATATGTAAAATAGGAGTGATCAAAGATTCTCTTTCATAGGGATGTCATGAGAAATGAGTTAATATATGTAAAGTGCTTAGAACAATTCCCAGTGGGTTGTGGGTGCTATAGAAAGATTTGCTATTATTGTAATTATGATTATTACTAGTCAGTGAAAGCTTCCAAGAGGATAGGTGTCTTTGTTCAGTGTGGTGTGTTGGTCTCCTTGACAGAAACCTCCTGCCTGGTGGGCTTGCTCTGCACCCCAGTCCCTCATCCCTGCTCCCTCCTTGCCAGTTTCAGACCCAGAAGTAAGCACCTTAGAGCTCGTGAAGATCCTCTCTGATATGTATGTATACAACACCCCCCTACACGCAGAGCTGCTGTAATAAATTACCACAGACGAGGTGGTTCAAACAATTCATCCCTCACAGTTCTGAAGGCTGGAAATCCAAGATCAAGGGGCCAGCCAGTTTGTCTCCTGGTGAGGGTTCTCTTCCTGGTTTGCAGAAGGATGCCTTCTCACTGTGTCCACACATGGCAGGAAGAGAGGCTCTCCCGGCCTCTTCTTATAAGGACACTAGTCCCATTCACAAGGGTACCATCCTCATGACATAATCACCTCCTGAAGGTCCCTCCTCCTAATACCATCACCTTGGGTGTTAGGACTTTCAACTATGAATTTGGGGAGGACACACACATTCAGACCATAGCACAAGCACACACACACACACACACACACAACACACACACGCAACATAACACACGCAGAACACATTTTTATTCAACAACTTTCTTTTTCCCTCCACAATATAAGCGGATAGCTTATTATTTCAGTAGATGTTGAATGGCCTAATTCTTTTCAATAGCTGCACAGTATTCTTTAGCTTAAAATAATCAAAATTTATTTTTTGCCAGTCCGTCCCTCACTGATGGACATTTTCATTCTTTTCAAATTTTTCTTTTTTAAAAAACAATGTGCATGAACAGCCTTGTATGTATAATTCTAAAATTTATGTGAGTAAATCTGTGGGACAAATTCCTAGAATTAGAAGATTTGCTAATAAGTAGGGGCATTTAAAATGTTAACAAATATTTACCAATTGTCCTCTGAAAATTACCTTCCTGCTGCATTATTTATGGTGATGCAAATATTATTTTTTATAAAAACACTTACTGTGTTCTCAGCATTGGTCTGGGTGCCACACAAATATTGACTCATTTAACTCTCTATCAGCCCTGCGAGGTACATACTATGATTACTCTCTCCAAACTCAGATGAGAAAACCAAGGCACAGATTGGGTTAGTTAGTCGCTCAGGGTTGCACAGCTGAAAATAGAAGAGCTCAGATTGACACCCAGGCCATCGGGCCCCACAGTCCAT
>NW_007729294.1:4345-5194 GCF_000696425.1 Galeopterus variegatus | reverse complement strand
GGTCTGGGTGCCACACAAATATTGACTCATTTAACTCTCTATCAGCCCTGCGAGGTACATATTATGATTACTCTCTCCAAACTCAGATGAGAAAACCAAGGCACAGATTGGGTTAGTTAGTCGCTCAGGGCTGCACAGCTGAAAATAGAAGAGCTCAGATTGACACCCAGGCCATCGGGCCCCACAGTCCATGTTCCTCCCCGTCACACCACACGCAGAGTTGTTGATCTAGGCTGACGGCCTCAAGCATGTTTGTTCTTGCTCTTCTGTTTATTGGTCATCTATGTATTTTCTTTCTGTGATTAGTCTTTGCCCATTTATCCATGACATTAGATTTTCTTCATATTGATTTGTAGGGGATCTTCGTTAATAAAAGTAGCCCTTGGTCACGTGAGATGCAGTTGTTTTTCCTTGTTTATTGTTTGTTCTTTGACTTTGTTTTCAATGTTTTTTCCACATAAATATTTTAAAATTCTTGTAGTCAAATTTGTCTCACTTTTTCTTTATGGCCTCTAGGTTTCATGCTATACATAGAAATTGTATATGCTTTAATGTTATATTATAAAAATGTATTTACATCCTCTAAGATTTTTATGATTTTTAAATATATTTACATTTTTGCTCCATCTGTAACTTATCTTGTTACAAGGTGTAAGTAGTCCAGCTTCATTTTGCTCTAAATGAGTAGACAGTTGATCTATAGTCTATCTGCTGATTTGAAGCTTCAGTGTTATAAGTTTCCATATGTTCTTGGGTTGATTTCCCACCTTGTTTGGTCCATAGATTGACCTGGACATCATATTTCTGTGTGTATATTTCTGCACCAGAACTAAATTTCTTTAATTACTA
>NW_007729294.1:3022-4131 GCF_000696425.1 Galeopterus variegatus | reverse complement strand
AATATTGCCTTTAATATCTACAATACTCTTAAATTTTATGTCATTACAGATATCCTTTTTTAAAAAAAATTCTGATTCTGCACAGTAGCATGGTGTAGCAGAGTGGATGCTGGAACTGGGCTTCAGTTCGAGCTCTAGGATTTTCTAAATATCCACCTTGGGCATGTCTCATAACCTGTCAAAACCTCTGTGAGACCCTGCTCTGCTTGTCCTCAAAGCACACGCCTCAACCTCTCCCACCCCCGGAACTCTTGGAGAGCCACCTCATGGAGTCACTGACAGCACAGTCCCCGGAGCCAGGACAGCTGGGTTCCAGTCTCAGATCCACCAGTTCCACACTGTGGGATCTTAGACAAGTTATGTATCAGCTCTGTGCCTCATTTTGCACAGAAACATGTCTCTGTCCATGACAGGAGCTTGAAGGTAGTGCTATGTCTGGTTAGCAAAGCAAGGTGTGGCCTTAGAGCTCGCGGGAGAGAACTGCGTCTCAACAAGTGTCCTGCATCGCTGAGGACGCCGCCGTCCTGCGAGTCGGCGGAGCGCAGCCATCCTGTTCACACACAGTCCTTCTTGCCCAGTGATCTCTTTTTGTCCTCTTGCCTCACGTGGCGTGAACAGCCGCATGTCTGCTACGTTCGAGTATTTATTATTTGTCTCCCCGTCTCTGGATGGTGAGAACGGACACAGTTTTCACCAGCTCGTGGGCTCCCCCCACGCTCTCTTGCACTCACCCCATTTTACTCCACTGTGACCCGCTTCCCTCCTCGCTGCCACATACTAAGTCACACCGTGTCCCATGAGTGTGGGGATCCCATGAGCGTGGGGGAGTGGGGTGTTGGCACCTCAGGATTTTATTGCTGACCGTTCACTTAGAGATGATTTGCCTTTGTCCGGTCGATGACCATCATTGAGCTCCGCAGCTCTAAGAGTCACTGTGGGGGACACGGGATACAAACACAATTTGTGGTAATGGGCATGCTGCCAACGTGGATCTGACCTTCACATCTTGGGCACGAGGGGGGACAATCAGCTTTCTATCTCATGAATGTTCATAACCAATAAAAAAAGGAACTCACAAGTTTTCTAAACCACGGTTAAGGAGCATGAAG
>NW_007729294.1:0-1443 GCF_000696425.1 Galeopterus variegatus | reverse complement strand
TGTCAAACAGCAAGGAGACCACCTAGAGTCCGTCTCTCTCCAATAGGTACACATCGGGCTGGGAAAATATGATTTTCCTTTGCTTTAAACACTTGAGTAAATGCTGTATATTTCCACTTCTTAAAAAAAAAATGTAAGGCCTGGGCTTTCATAATCATGTTTATTTTGACCTTCAGCAACAGAGATAAGCTATTATTTAGCCATTTGAGCCCACCAGATGAGAGCCAGGATTCTTATACATTTAGTAATTCACCACTGAGTTTATTCCTACACCAATACCATGGTGACCATTCATGATGAAAGATAAGCAGGTGATTCCAAGATAATTCTCCACACTCTCTGCACAAACAAAGCAAAACAACAATGGAGATAGCCACATTCAGTGCATTTCTTGATCTCACCTACCGACGGACTGTACCACTTCACGCCCCAAGTAGATGTCCTGTTTTTTTGCTTCGTATTCCTACAAACATATCCCCTCAATGGTTGTCTTAAAGATGATTTTGCATTTATCTTACTAAAAGTCCATGAGGCAGAAAAAGGAGGGTTTGCTCTCTAAATGAAGAGGAAGCGCTAAACTTCTTATCTGGTTTCTCCAGCCCTACAACTTCTCTGCATCCTTGATGCAGTCAGTGCATGGCGTGGCTTGAGTGGTCTGTAAATATCTGTTAAATGTATAAGGGAATCCGTGCCTAAAATCAGGGGAAGACATATTCCCGTGCCCTGCTAAATATCTTTAAGTTCTTACGGAAGAGGATCAGGATTGATCTCACGATTTCTTTAGACATTATTTTCTGCCCTCTCATCTTCACATAACTGTACTTATAAATCACTAACACAGGCTTGCACTTCCTTTATCAGGAACAGTGCAGGGTATATAAATTCTAAGTAAACATCATGGAATGGATGAGTAGATAGAATGACTGGGCCGACACTTTCTGTGACCTCACCTAAGATTTGAATATTCTAGGACAAATGACTGTTTTTCAAAGAGGTATGAGACTTTGGAGTCTAAATATCATTGTGTGGCAAGGAGAACAAACCCACAAATGAGAGGCCATCATACTCAAAAATAAACATAGCCAGGATTAACACTCCTATTTTATAAATATTATTTACTGTGAGTATTTAAAATATTAAGTAAGATATGATTTTTGTTTAGTTGTTTGAAAATACCCTTAGTTACCTAAGGACTGGTTATCTCTATCCTGTTGTACAGTTGTCTCTGTGACCTTAGGCAAATTACGGAAAGTCGCTGGATCTTAGTTTCCTCACCTGTCAATACACAAGTTACCCTTCATTAGGGCAAGACCCTTGGGGCAGCTTCTGCTACTCCACAGTTGAAGAGAAACTATAGTAATCTTTGATTTCAAGGTTTTTAGAGAAAATTACGTTTTTATCCGTCAAGCCTTCCAATCTAACTATTTCATATATTTCTTTTTC